>NC_060177.1:48699742-48772242 GCF_021184085.1 Oncorhynchus gorbuscha | reverse complement strand
TCTCTCTCTCTCTCTCTCTCTCTCTCTCTCTCTCTCTCTCTCTCTCTCTCTCTCTCTCTCTCTCTCTCTCTCTCTCTCTCTCTCTCTCTCTCTCTCCCCTTTTTTTATCTCTCTGTCGTTATCCCTCTCTTACTCTCTCAATTAAAATCAAAGGGGCTTTATTGGCATGGGGAACATATATTTACATTGCCAAAGTATGTACATATGAAATACACAATGACAGTGTCATAACAATGTGCAAATAGTTGAAGTACAAAAGGAAATATAAACAAACCCATAAACATGTGTTGTATTTACATTGTATTAACAATGGTGTTTGTGCTTCACCGGTTGCCCCTTTCGTATGGCAACAGGTCACAAATCGTGCTGCTGTGATGGCACACCTAATAGATATGGGAGTTTATGAATAGCAAGGCTATGGTCACTGAGTCTGTACATAGTGGTCAGGTATTCTGCTACTGTGTACTCTCTGTTTAGGGCCAGATAGCATTCTAGTTTGGTCTGTTTTCTTTGTTTGCTTCTTTCCAATGTGTCAAGTAATGATCTTTTTTCTTCTTCCGTGATTTGGTTGGGTCTAATCGTGTTAATGTCCTCGGGCTCTGGGGAGTCTGTTTGAGTTTATGAACAGAGCCCAGAAGCAACTAGCTGAGGGGACATCTCTAGGCTAATCTCTCTGTAGGTGATGGCTTTCTTATAAGCTTTGTGAGTCACTTCCTTTTAGGTAGCTGTTGAATCTATTCTCAGGATTTTGATCATTAGTGGGTATCGCCCTAATTCTACACTTACAGTGCCTTGCGAAAGTATTCGCCCCCTTGAACTTTGCAACCTTTTGCCACATTTCAGGCTTCAAACATAAAGATATAAAACTGTAATTTTTTGTGAAGAATCAACAACAAGTGGGACACAATCATGAAGTGGAACGACATTTTTTGGATATTTCAAACTTTTTTAACAAATCAAAAACTGAAAAATTGGGCGTGCAAAATTAATGAGGCCAAATACTTTCGCAAGGCACTGTACATGCAATATTTGGTGTTTTGCGTTGTAGACGGAGGATGTTCTTGCAGAATTCTGCTTGCAGAGTCTCAATTTTGTGAGTGGAAGCCAGACCTCACAACCACTGATTCAAGTATTTTTTGCCAGATCCTAATTGGGATGTCAAATTGAATGATCCCTTTTGATGGTGTAGAAGGCCCTTCTTGCCTTGACTCTCAGATTGTTCACAGCTTTGTGGAAGTTACCTGTGGTGCTGATGTTTAGGCCGAGGTAGGTGTCTAGATGGAATTTGTAGTCCTGGCAACTGGACCTTTTTAAGAACACCATTACTTCACCATTATTGACGGTCAAGGCCCAGGTCTGACAGAATCTGTGCAGAAGATCTAGGTGCTGCTGTAGGCCCTCCTTGGTTGGTGACAGAAGCACCAGATCATCAGCAAGCAGTAGACATTTGACTGCAGAGTCCAGTAGCGTGAGGCCGGGTGCTGCAGACCGTTGTAGTGCCCTCGCCAATCCATTGATATGTGTATGATGAAGAGGGTGGGGCTCAATCTCTCTCTCTCCCTCCCTTTCTCTTAATATTTATCTTTATTTTTACATGGCCTTTCCATTTAATGAGGCATTTGCATGTGCTATGCAATCATACTCAGCAATGTCAAACAGAAAGAGCAGGCAGGGTGGGGGTATTTAAGAGAGCATGCCCTAATGGCTGACTGTGTCCAACAAGTAGCTGTTTGATCAGAAACCAGGATCCAGAATGGGGAAACCAGACTCCAACCTCCAACATTCTTGTCTCAGAAGGTTGCAGAATGACGTTGAAAATGTAATAGTCACCCAGAGAAAGGGATTGCTGAGACGAGGAAGCTCTTTTCCACATGGTCAACAAAATAGAGTAGTTTGCGATGATTACTACTAAGGTAGAAGCTTCAAGTGTTCTGAATAAGAACTGTGTTTGTGTGTGTGTGTGCATTCGTGCGTGCGTCCATGCATATGTGTGTTGGTCGTAGTTTCTAAACGACAATGACACTGAGTAAACATTGCTTTGGTGAGTTCAATCTAATTGCAGGCTAACACTGTCAGTGTAAGACCAAAAGCAGACTACACACAGCTAGTGTGTTAAGGTATGCTGGAACCTGCTATGGTGCTTTGACAGAACTCTGTTTTGTGGAGTGAGGCACATAGGGAGGTCCAGGGAGAGCTAAAGGTCACTCCCAGCCACAGGGACTATGCACTGGTACTCCTCCACCATCTTTATTCCCTTCATCACAAACACAACTTTATTTTAAACAGCATCGTTCCTTCTCCCATGCTCCATTCATGTCTGTCTCTCTCTCTCTCTGTCTCTGTCTCTCTCTCCGTCTCACTCTCTGTCTCTCTCTCTGTCTCTCTCTGTCTCTCTCTCTGTCTCTCTCTCTCTCTGTCTCTCTCTCTTTCCACCTTTGATGTGACTCCCTTTCTCCCTTACTCTCTAAGCACATCCTCTTTCCCATTTTCTACCTCCCTCTATTGCTGAGTAGCCTCTCTCTCTCTCTCTCTCTCTCTCTCTCTCTCTCTCTCTCTCTCTCTCTCTCTCTCTCTCTCTCTCTCTCTCTCTCTCTCTCTCTCTCTCTCTCTCTCTCTTTCTCTCTCTCCACCTGTCCTCTCTGTCTGCCAGTTGGGGATATAAAGGACAGTGTGAAGTCCGTCAGTGGTGGTGAATAGCTGCCCTTTGTGCTTCAGGACTTAATTCATGGGCTGAAAGGGCCTAGGCCTCTGCCGTAGCACCTCAGCGGGCTGCCTGTTTAAAAGCCTACGTACCCATCTTAGCCTAAACGCTGCCTGCGCACTGCCCCAGACATCACAGCCTGCACCAAGTAACAATTTCATCTGGGATAAACATAATTTATTACATCCTTGCTTTCTTTTTCTTCCCCCAGTGTGTGCAGTGGTCAGTGAAAGCTGCTACTGCACCGGGTACTCTCAGAGTGGAGCGGAGTGCTATGTTCGGCTTGTCAGGCCTGACAGCGGTGCTTCACTGAACAAAAGGCCGGGGGCGGCTTAGGGCTGCCCTGGAATGTCAGAGGGTTCACATTTCACATGCAGATGTGTGACCCCTGAGCCCTTTAGCGAGAAGGTGCGCTCCAACCCTGCCGAGTAGGGGGAGGGAGTATTGGGGGGGGGGCACAATCACGGGAGTCCGGGCTGAAGGTTGGGGGTGAGAAAACATTCCCCCCATGTATTTTTTAGGCTGCATTGGTTCTCCGTCTGTGGAGGACGGGGTAGCAGACACAAGGAGACCTTCTTTGGATATCCTGTTGATACTGTTGATACTGTTGATACTGTTGATACTGTAGATACTGTTGATACTGTTGATACTGTTGATACTGTAGATACTGTTGATACTGTAGATACTGTTGATACTGTTGATACTGTTGATATTGTTGATACTGTTGATACTGTTGATACTGTAGATACTGTTGATACTGTAGATACTGTTGATACTGTTGATACTGTTGATACTGTAGATACTGTTGATACTGTTGATACTGTTGATACTGTAGTTACTGTTGATACTGTTGATACTGTTGATACTGTAGATACTGTTGATACTGTAGATACTGTAGATACTGTTGATACTGTTGATACTGTAGATACTGTTGATACTGTTGATACTGTAGATACTGTTGATACTGTTGATACTGTTGATACTGTTGATACGTGTGTTTGATGTACGGGAAAGTCAAATAACATGCATATAACCTGAGGTGTGTGAGTGTTTATGCATGTTTGTTTATTTTGTGGAGAAAGACAGTCATCCATACTTTTTCCATGAGAGTGTGTTTCAGAGAGCAAGAGAGATGTTGATGACAGGGTTGCTTGTCACAATCTGACAACCATCACCATTGTAAAACATGTACCCCCCTTTTGGCAAATCAGATCAAGACTCTATACTCCTACCTCCAAAAGCTCAAGCAGGAAGTACCCGTGACGCACTTGATAGAAAAATGGTCCGTTTGAAACAGAGGATACAAGACTGCTTTGCTAGCGCGGACTGGAATATGTTCCGGGACTCAGCTGAAAACATTTATGGGCTTAAAATCTCAGTCACTGACTTCATAAGAAAATGCATCGAAGATGTTGTACCCACAGTGAAAAGTGGCTGATTTCCAAACCCAAAACCCTGGATTAACACTGAGGTACGCGCCAAGCTATAGGACAAGGCAGACACACATAAGGCTATAATAGCTAACATTGAGGCTTTATTCAAGGCTACGAACGTGGTACAAGAATCAAATCAAATCAAATTTTATTTATATAGCCCTTCGTACATCAACTGATATCTCAAAGTGCTGTACAGAAACCCAGCCTAAAACCCCAAACAGCAAGCAATGCAGGTGTAGAAGCACGGTGGCTAGGAAAAACTCCCTAGAAAGGCCAAAACCTAGGAAGAAACCTAGAGAGGAACCAGGCTATGTGGGGTGGCCAGTCCTCTTCTGGCTGTGCCGGGTGGAGATTATAACAGAACATGGCCAAGATGTTCAAATGTTCATAAATGACCAGCATGGTCGAATAATAGTAAGGCAGAACAGTTGAAACTGGAGCAGCAGCATGGCCAGGTGGACTGGGGACAGCAAGGAGTCATCATGTCAGGTAGTCCTGGGGCATGGTCCTAGGGCTCAGGTCCTCCGAGAGAGAGAAAGAAAGAAGGAGAGAATTAGAGAACGCACACTTAGATTCACACAGGACACCGAATAGGACAGGAGAAGTACTCCAGATATAACAAACTGACCCTAGCCCCCCCGACACAAACTACTGCAGCATAAATACTGGAGGCTGAGACGGAGGGGTTAGGAGACACTGTGGCCCCATCCGAGGACACCCCCGGACAGGGCCAAACAGGAAGGATATAACCCCACCCACTTTGCCAAAGCACAGCCCCCACACCACTAGAGGGATATCTTCAACCACCAACTTACCATCCTGAGACAAGGCTGAGTATAGCCCACAAAGATCTCTGCCACGGCACAACCCAAGGGGGGGGCGCCCCCCCCCCCCTTGGGTTGTGCCGTGGCGGAGATCTTTGTGGGCTATACTCAGTCTCGCTACAACTTCTGCAGAGCCAACAGACATGTGAAAAGACAATACAGGATTAAGGTGCAATCCTACTTCACCAGCTCCCATGCTAGTCGCATGTGGCAAGGACTACAGTTTCATATGGTTTATAAAAGAGTGCCTAGCCGTGACCTACCCAACGATGTCTCTCTACCAGACGATTTGAATCCTTTTTATGCACGCTTGGACAAAAACAACACAGAGCCGTCCATGAGGGCCCCCGCTGATCCGGAGGAATGGGTGATCTCTCTCTCTTCGAGGGCGCGTCCTCAGGACATGTGTGGACCAGCTGGCAGGCATCTTCAAGATGACTATTCTTGTTCCTAAAAACTCTAAGGCAATCATGAAGTGATCTATAATCTGTAATCATGAAGTGCTTAGAAAGGCTTGTCATGGCACAAATCAAATTCATCATCCCAGACAACATTGACCCACATCAATGTGCATACCGCCCCAACAGATCCAAAGACAACGCGATCTCATTTGCATTCCACACTGCCCTCTCCCACATAGAAAAGAGGAATACCTATGTGAGAATGTTGTTAATTGACTACACCTCAGCAGTCAACACCATAGTGCTCTCCAAGATCGTCTCCAGGCTCGGGACCCTGGGACTGAACACCTCCCTCTGCAACTGGACCCTGGCCTTCCTGACGGGCTAACCCCAGGTGGTGAGGGTAGGTAACAACACCTCCGCCACACTGACCCTCAACGTGGGGTCCCCCAGGGGTGTGTGCTTAGCCCCCTTTTTGTACTCCCTATTTACCCATGGCCACGTACAACTCTGACTCCATCATCAAGTTTGCTGATGACGATGGTGGTTGGCCTAATCCCTTATGGTGAAGAGGCAGCATAAAGGGAAGAAGTCAGAGACCTGGCAGTGTAGTGTCAGAGCAATACTCTCTCCCTTAATGTCAGCAAAACTAAGAAGGTGATCATGGACTACAGGAGCCGGGAGTGGGGGGGTTGAGAGTTTCTCAGCGTACACATCACTGAGGACTTAGCATGACAGAGCCTCTTCGGTAGAAATTTGTCATGGCCCTTTAGATCCTTGGGAACTTTTACAGGTGTACCATCGAATGTATCCTGACTGGTTGTATCACCGTCTGGTATGGCAACTGCTCTGCCCAAACGAGCCTGAAAAATGTCCAAGACTCCAGCCACCTGAGCCATGGACAGTATTCTCTGCTCCCGTCTGGAAGGCGGTACCGGAGCACAGGGTCTAGAACCAACAGGCTCTGAAATAGTTTTTTCCCCCAACGGCATAAGACTGTTGAATAGCAATAAACGTTTGAATAGCTAACTATCCCAGCCCTCCCTCTCTCCCAATGACTAGCCACACTGACTACCTGCACAGACTCTATGCCTATCCTCAGATCTCTACCACTCATTCATACACACCTTCACTGGTGCTCTTCACGTTCACGCATACGTACACACACACACACACACACACACACACACACACACACACACACACACACACACACACACACACACACACACACACACACACACACACACACACACACACACACACACACACACACACACACACACACACACACACACACACACACACACACACACACACACACACACACACACACACACACACACACACACACACTACTGGCACCTCACACATACACTCACTCATTATCATGCACACACCATATACGCCGCTGACATGATTGATTGATTATAGTGATTAATATTAGCATTCAATGTTGATTTATTGCTTATTACGATAATTATTAGCATTAGTATTTAGCCTGCTACCAGTCACTTTAATTCCAATATACTGTACATGTACATTCCTTCCTCATTCACTCCAGTACCTCTGCACAGCGTAATAACGGTAAAAACACTGCAGTCACCTGTATATAAGACCTGTACATAACTGCATTGTAGTCTATTTTATTTTTATTCACTCATCTACAGCTTATTGTACCTTCATTGTGCATTGTTTGGAAAGAGCTTGCAAGTGAAATATTTCACTGGACTGCTTTAAACCAGCTGTATCCTGTGCATGTGACAATACAACTTGAAACTGAAACAAACAATGTACCCAGTAAGCTAAATTACGTTTGAAAAGATGCTTGGAAGACTTGTTTTCTGGATTTTGAAAAGATGTCTGTGTGTCTTACAAAGACGTCTACTATTGGTCCAGATTTGATCCGGGCCTTTCGTGTCAAAACAGAGCCATGTGACTCTGACTCAGCAACACACACACACACACACACACACACACACACACACACACACACACACACACACACACACACACACACACACACACACACACACACACACACACACACACACACACACACACACACACACACACACACACACACACACACACACACACACACACACACACACACACACACACACACACACACACACACACACACACACACACACAGAGAATAAAAAGGGTTCCATTTCAACCTACGACCTTTGGTCTTTCTCCTAATATTGAAAATGGTCTTGTAACATACTGGTGCTGAGAAATACATGAAGTAGTAAAAAGTGTGACAACCAACCCCCGTCTCCCCTATATGGAAACAGTCAGAATTACACATTTTTGCCTTGTTCAACTATGATCACCCCTCTCTCTCTCCATTTCCCAGAGTTTGGAGCACATGAAGGCATTCACTTTTAAAGTGAATACTGCATATTTCTCCCCAAATAATTGAAATAGCACAGTAGGGGGGTTCTTATATAAGGCTAGAGTGCTGAGAGCTCCACACAGAAACCAAAGCTACTGTCATCCACCCCCAGTAGGCCAGCCAAGGCAGAGATTCAACTCAGGGACTTCTAACTTCTAACTCTCTCTCTCTCTCTCTCTAGTTCTCTCATTCTCTCTCTTAAAAGTCAAAACATAAAAGACAGAGATATTCTGCAAAAGCACAAGAACTTAAAGCGTCTGTTTGCTAGCATTAACACTGCAGTCCCCTGCCCTAACCTTACTTCAAGTCGAGCAAAATACATTAGGGAGACAAACCAAACCCAGTGTTCTGTCCTCCTCCACAAATGTAGAAGCCTGTACTCCTCATTACCCCTGTTGTGTAAAGCCATTTTGGACGCAGCTCGCCTGCCTCCACGTGTTAAAGAATCTTGAAGGACAGCCTCTCTAACCATTATGTCAAACTAAGTCGACGTCATTTCAAAGTGACATTTGTTGGTTAATGATGCTGATGTGTAACTTGATGCCCTTTATACTGCTTTGTTTCTGTACAGCACTTTGTGACATTAAAAGATGTAAGAAGGGCTTTATAAATACATTTGATTGATTGAAGACAAAACGTGCGTAACTATTCACCCCCCTAATTGGATTGAGGTCTGTGTTTTGACTAGACTATTCCAAGACATATTAAATATTTCCCCTTAAACCACTCAAGTGTTGCTTTATCAATATGCTTAGGGTCATTGTCCTGCTGGAAGGTGAACCTCCGTCCCAGTCTTAAATCTCTGGAAGACTGAAACAGGTTTCCCTCAAGAATTTCCCTGTATTTAGCGCCATTCATCATTCCTTCAATTTTGACCATTTTCCCAGTCCCTGCCGATGAAAAACATCCCCACAGCATGATGCTGCCACCACCCTGCTTCACTGTGGAGATGGTGTTCTCGAACTGATGAGAGGTGTTGGGTTTGCGCCAGACATAGCATTTTCCTTGATGACCAAAAAGCTCAATTCTAGTCTCATCTGACCAGAGTACCTTCTTCCATATGTTTGGGAAGTCTCCCGCTTGACTTTTGGCGAAAACCAAACTTGCTTATTTTTTACTTTAAGCCTTTTTTCTGGCCACTCTTCCATAAAGCCCAGCTCTGTGGACAGATACTACAATCTCCGCTGTGGAGCTTTGCAGCTCCTTCAGGGTTGTCTTTGATCTCTTTGTTGCCTGTGAGTTTTGGTGGGCGGCCCTCTCTTGGCAGGTTTGTTGTGGTGCCATATTCTTTCCATTTTTTAATAATGGATTTAATAGTGCTCCACGGGATGTTCAAAGTGTTGAATATGTTTTTGTCACCCAACCCTGATTTGTACTCCTCCACAACTTTGTCCCTGACCCGTTTGGAGAGCTCCTTGGTCGCCACTGTTTCCCTTGCTTGGTGGTGCCCCTTGCTTAGTGGTGTTGCAGACTCTAGGGCCTTTCAGAACAGGTGTATATATACTGAGATCATGTGACACATCATGTGACACTTAGATTGCACACAGGTGGACTTTATTTAACAAATTATGTGATTTATGAAGGTAATTGGTTGCACCAGATCTGATTTAGGGGCTTCATAGCAAAGGGGGTGAATACATATGCAAGGCACTGTACCCCCCTGCCAGACATACACTCCTGAAATCGTATCATCTGCTTTCTCCAGGTACTCTAGCGCCTACACACATTTCTATCTTCAGCAGTGCTGGTGCTGTGTGCTCCGATAGAAGGAGGGGAATTATGATTTCTTTTTTTGGGACAACAAAAGCACCTCATTTATCAGAGGGGCTGTCTGCAGCCAGGCCTGCCATTGTCATAACAGAGCAATCCAGGCCATAAACCCAGGTGAAAAATATAGCGCCGCACTATGGACCACAGCAAGTTATTATTTCCCCATCCACTGACAATAAAACCAAAATCAAAAGAGATATAAACAAGGGGTCCCTGCTCTTTTTTTCTCCTCCAGGACAATGCCATTCGCTCACGTATCATTGACCTTGGGAGCACACTGCCTTCTATTACACTGACACGGCTATAGGGAGCACAGAGTGTGGGGTTCATTATTCCTCACTGTCGCCGGAAGATGACATCATACCCTAGTTGTATTGCGGAAATCGTTACTCAAGGGAATGTTAATAACAGTTAGGTTAATATATATTTAACGTCTCACTTCGATATTGATAAAAAAGTGGAACCACTTATTCCACATTGTGTTTACTATGAGATTTCACTTGTTTCACCGGCATAAATAATGAATAGAACAAAAAATGTAAACATAAAATTGTTATATAACACGAGCACTATCTTATGCAACACTATCCTAGGTCCGTGCATCAGAAACAGTGTATTTGAGAGGATTATAAAAATGCTATATTAGTGATAAATAATATATATTCCCCCTCAGAGAGAGATAATGAAATGCATTTGTTTGCCGAGCCAGCATCCAACAGGTGACATCAATGGCATTAGATAGCAAGGCCAGGGAGCAAGGGAGCTATCCTTAGGGCTCTGTATCCATGGCAACAAACAAGGAGTAGGCTAGATGTCAGGGCAGCATCACTAAATTACCCATTAAAGAAGGCAGGAGAGGGAGAGAGGGGATACTGGTCAGGGCACCAGAGGCTAATGGGGAGATATAGCAAACGCACACATACACATACTAATGTACACACACGTACACTCACGCAAATACACACGCACACGTATATGCGTGCACATGCACGCATGCGCACAAACATACATATAAACATGCACACACACACACACACACACACACACACACACACACACACACACACACACACACACACACACACACACACACACACACACACACACACACACACACACACACACACACACACACACACACACACACACACACACACACACACACACACACACACACACACACACACAACGGGAAGAGTAAACGGCTTAATAAAGGTGCCCTTTCACAGAGGTTACTCGTGAATGTGAGGAGATGTATTTATAGCATCCCCCCCTATGAGATCCTCTCACACATTCAGGCCATTTCAGAGTGAGAGAGAGCAAAAGAGAGCGAGAGAGAGAGAGAGAGAAACACACAGAGATCAGGAAGGAGAGAGAGTGACCGAGATAGCTGGCGAGAGAAAAAGAACAGGAACCGGTCATGCTATTAGCAGTCACTTTTATCCAGACCCCACCCGGCCGTGCTTCTTAGCCTGTGTTAATGAATGAAATAATGCATCCACATGTAAATGTATGAATAATGCTGCATGGCGCAGTCCTCCTGCCCTCCTCCTGCCTGCCTCTAAGATGGTGGTGCATTTGCATCACACATGAGTGTGAGGCACATTGGTCCTGAGGGATGCCTCTGATAACCACTTCACCTTCTATTAGGCTTTCATTGCGGAGTGTCAGCTATCTACATCACATCTTCATTCTGGCTGGCCCACCGATAGGCTCCCTGGGTCCACCACTGCTGCTGTGTATTTGAGAGGGAAAGAGAAGGAGAGAGAGAGAGAGAGAGAGAGAGAGAGAGAGAGAGAGAGAGAGAGAGAGAGAGAGAGAGAGAGGGGAGGAGGAAGAGGGAGAAGGAGAGAAGAGGAAGAGGGAGCGGGAGGGAGGAGGATGCACGCAGCAGAGGGACAGAAAGACAGACGAACTGGACAGACACAGAGACGCAATGAATGCAGTTATTAAATAGTTTCAGATCCAAAAGAGGCCTATTCTCGTGCCATTATAAAGGGAACAATTTCTCCCCACTGATCGGCCTGTCTCCTTTCTCCTCTCTTACTTTGATCTGGCAGCATATTGCCGTAATGTGTCCTATTCAATAGCAGAATCTGGGGCAATGTTAATGCTTTTGTACCTCACCACCGCTCCACTTCTCCCTCTCTGTTTAAAAATAGCTGTTAATTATAAGTGCAGTTTAAATGTCTCCAGTGACCCAGAAAGGCAGGTTGGAGTGAGAGGGACTGTACATCTCCCGTTCAAAAGAGCCAAAACACTTTTTTCCTCCCCTTCAATCTCTCTTTCTCCCTCCCTCTTTGTCTTCGTCTTCCTGCTCTCCCCTCTTTTCTCTCCTTTCTTCGTGTCTTCCCCCATGTCTCTTTCTCCGCGGCAGTTCTTTGCCTCAGTGGGAGAGGAGGGGAGGAGGATTCAAGTGTCTCTCGCTCCAGCGGAGAGAGAGAAGTAGGAGACGTTGGAGACCGATGTGAAAGGCACTGCTGGTGTCTGTAGATTGGGTGTGTCATACAATGACTTTCTATCGACTCCTCTTCTCTCCCAGAGTCAGTGGGGTGTTGCGATGAAGGCTTGTGACGGTACGTAGAGTGGAGCAGAGCAGGGCAGTACAGTGCATGGTACCTGTGGGGATGTATGCTCAGGGACCTGAGGTTTGCACCTGGGGGTGCTGGCTGTGTTATAAACAAACCTGCATCAGGCCTGTGATGTGAGGCTTATGTGATCTGGTGTCTCCCACTCTCTAACTCCGTCTAACGGCTCACCTGGAGGCATGTACAGGCATGCAATTCATCCCTTAGGAGGCACACAAAACACTACTCAGGTGCAACCCGAGACCCCCTACTGTCAAGATCTGTGCTCCTGCATATCGAGCATGGCCCCACACTCCCCTAGCACCTCCCTCCTCCCCCCTACGCCCCATCTACCCTCTAAACCTACTGCATCGCCCTAGGCTCCAGAACCCCCTCCTAGTCCCGCTCTTTAATTGTCAATGAACGACTGACTCATTTAACCTGTGCCACCAGTGTGTTAACCATGCCATATAAGGATGGGAGGTGTCTTCCAGGGAGAAAAGCTCACTAAAGTACAGTCAGTATAGCACCAGGGTTGAGTGGAATAAAGTTAGGGTAGAACAGAATAGAATCGAAGACCATAGAGTGGAATAGTATAGAATCGAAGACAATAGAGTAGAATAGTATAGAACCAAAGACAATAATGTAGAATACACTCTTCGAAAAAAGGGTTCCATAATGGTTCTTTGGCTGTCCCCATAGGAGAACCCTTTTGGCTCCATTTAGAACCATTTTGGGTTCCAGGTAAAGAAGTTTCTAGATGGTAGTAGTGAAACAAAGACAATAGAATATAATAGAGAAGGTGAGCTTAGAAAGACGGTCAAGCAGAGACATGAATATGGTTAGTTCACTGGGCAGTCAATCAGACTAGCTACAGTCAGCGAGGTACAGCTTTAGTGTGACATGGCTGAGCAGCCGGACCTGTTTTCTTGTGTTAATGTGACACGTGCGTCACTGAGCCGAGGCCCACACTGCTGGCCACGGGGTCAGGGCGGCACAGACAGACGGTATGTCTACATGGCTGCCGGAACGAGGCTGACTTAGAAACATCTGAAGTCGTGGTGGCTCGTAAATAAAGCTGTGCTGTGGCCCTTCACTGCTTATTTAGCCTGTGGGTCAGAGTTGAAGCCCTAACTCAGCCACTGGCCAATAGACAGAGACATCTCAGTTCCTAGGGCATGCCGGCACTAATGATGCCACAGAACAGGAGATGTACACACATTATTGATAAGTTAGTTACTTAGTAACTAAAGTATTATAAGTTATCACACTAATAACTTATCATACTGATGTTATATGTAAACTAAAACACAGAGGAATTCTTCATTGTGCGGGCCAACTGGCTCATTGTAACTCCGCACCATCAGCACATCCAAGCTCATATTTGAGCTATTCTTCTATTTTCTATCGGTAGCCTTTCTCTCCTTATCACGAACTCTCCAAATCCTGCAAAGAATGACATGGAAATGATTAGCAACACTGGGGAGAGAATATGGAAATATTTAGCATAGCATGATAATTATTCAAAGCCAATTAGCTATTCTGCACCTCGCCACTAATACCCTTATCGCCTGCTCTCTCTCTCTCTAAATCTAAAGGTGTACTTTTCTGAACCTGCCTCTATCCATTTGACACGCTTTCCAGCTGTGTACCCTCCATGATAACTGTGAAAGATAAGGTACATCTCACTGCTTTAATATCATTATACTCCTACGCATGGTTGTTAAGTTGATTTAGTCTTTCCATGTATTCTCTCTCTTTCTGCTCTCAGTCCTGATGTGTGGTTGCGGTACTTTTGCATTGTGACAAGTGAACATATATATATATATATATATATATATAAAATATAAAGTATTCAGACCCATTGACTTTTCCCACAATTATTTACGTTACAGCCTTATTCTACAATTGCTTAAATTAAATAAAAATCATCAGCAATCTATATACAATACCTCATAATGAAAAAGCAAAAACAGGTCTTTAAATTTTTTTTGCAAATTAAAAATAAATAAAAATAAACCTATTTGCATAAGTATTCAGAACCTTTGCTATGAGACTCGAAATTGAACTCAGGTGCATCCTTTTTCCACTGATCATCCATGAGATGCTTTAACAACTTGATTGGAGTCCACCTGTGGTAAATTAAATTGATTGGACATGATTTGGAAAGGCATAAACCTGTCAATATAAGGTCCCACAATTGACATTGTGCATGACAGAGCAAAAACCAAGCCATTAGGAAGGATTTATCCGTAGAGCTCCGAGAAGGGTACCAAAAATGTCTGCAGCATTGAAGGTCCCCAAGAAAACAGTGGCCTCCGTCATTCTTAAATGGAAGAAGTTTGGAACCACCAAGACTATTCCTAGAGATGGACACCTGGCCAAACTGAACAATCAGGGAAGAAGGGTGTTGGTCAGGGAGGTGACCAATAACCCAATGGTCACTCTGAAAGAGCTCCAGAGTTCCTCTGTGGAGATGGGAGAAACTTCCAGAAGGACAACCATCTCTGCAGCACTCCACCAATCAGGCATTGATGGTAGAGTGGCCGGACGGAAGCCACTCCTCAGTGAAAGTCTCATTACAGCCCACTTGGAGTTTGCCTAAAGGCACCTAAAGACTCTCAGACCATGAGAAACAATGTCCTTGAGTGGCCCAGCCAGAGCCCGGACTTGAACCCAATCGAACATCTCTCTCTCTCTCGAGAGAGACCTGAAAATAGCTGTGCAGCAACACTCCCCGTCAATCCTGATAAAGCGTGAGAGGATCTGCAGAGAAGAATGGAATAAACTCCCCAAATACAGGTGTGCCAAGCTTGTAACGTCATACCCAAGAAGACTTGGGGCTGTCATCGCTGCCAAAGGTGCTTCAACAAAGTACCAATTAAAGGGTCTGAATACGTATGTAAATGTGATATTCCTTTATAAAGCTGTATAAAACACTTTTTTTCTTTGTCGTTATGGGGTATTCTGTGTAGATTGATTAGGGGAAAAAATAATTTTACTCAAGTTTAGAGTAAGCCTGTAAACTAAAAAAATGTGGAAAAGGTCAAGGGGTCTGAATACTTTCCGAAGGCACTGTATATGCAGTGGTGTAAAGTACTTAAGTAAAAATACTTTAATGTACTTCTTAAGTAGTTTTTTGGGGTATCTACACTTTACTTTACTATTTATATATATATTTTTACTTTTACTTTTAATTCACCACATTCCTAAATAAAATAATGTACTTTTTACTCAATACATTTTCCCTGACACCCAGAAGTACTTGTTACATTTTGACAGGAAAATGGTCCAATTCATGCACTTATCCCTGGTCATCCCTACTGCCTCTGATCAGGCAGACTCACAATACACAAATGCTTGATTTGTAAATGATGTCTGAGTGTAGGAGTGTGCCCCTGGCTATCTGTAAATGATGTCTGAGTGTTGGAGTGTGCCCCTGGCTATCTGTAAATGATGTCTGAGTGTATGAGTGTGCCCCTGGCTATCTGTAAATGATGTCTGAGTGTAGGAGTGTGCCCCTGGCTATCTGTAAATGATGTTTGAGTGTTGGAGTGTGCCCCTGGCTATCTGTAAATGATGTCTGAGTGTAGGAGTGTGCCCCTGGCTATCTGTAAATGATGTCTGAGTGTAGGAGTGTGCCCCTGGCTATCTGTAAATGATGTCTGAGTGTAGGAGTGTGCCCCTGGCTATCTGTAAATGATGTCTGAGTGTAGGAGTGTGCCCCTGGCTATCTGTAAATGATGTCTGAGTGTAGGAGTGTGCCCCTGGCTATCTGTAAATGATGTCTGAGTGTAGGAGTGTGCCCCTGGCTATCTGTAAATGATGTCTGAGTGTAGGAGTGTGCCCCTGGCTATCTGTAAATGATGTCTGAGTGTAGGAGTGTGCCCCTGGCTATCTGTAAATGATGTCTGAGTGTAGGAGTGTGCCCCTGGCTATCTGTAAATGATGTCTGAGTGTAGGAGTGTGCCCCTGGCTATCTGTAAATGATGTCTGAGTGTAGGAGTGTGCCGCTGACTATCTGTAAATGATGTCTGAGTGTAGGAGTGTGCCCCTGACTATCTGTAAATGATGTCTGAGTGTAGGAGTGTGCC
The DNA here is from genome assembly GCF_021184085.1 of Oncorhynchus gorbuscha. Lineage (NCBI taxonomy): Eukaryota > Metazoa > Chordata > Actinopteri > Salmoniformes > Salmonidae > Oncorhynchus > Oncorhynchus gorbuscha. Next base: position 48,756,045 of record NC_060177.1, on the reverse strand, counting down.
CCTGGCTATCCGTCAATAGTAAAATAATTCAAAAGAGTGCCATCTGTATTGCTTAATATAAGGAATTTGAAATGATTTATACTTTTACTTTTAGTACTTCAGTATATTTTAGCAATTCCATTTACTTTTGGTACTTATAAGTATATTCAAAACGAAATACTTTTAGACTTTTCCTCAAGTAGTATTTTACTTGGTGACTTTCCCTTTTACTTGAGTCATGTTCTGTCAAGGTATCTTTACTTTTCCTCAAGTAGTATTTTACTTGGTGACTTTCCCTTTTACTTGAGTCATGTTCTAATCAAGGTATCTTTACTTTTACTCAAGTATGAAGGTTCAGTATTTTTTCCACCTACGGGGTATTATAATGATCAATTAGCCTTTTAAAATGATAAACTTGGTTTAGCTTACACAACGTGCCATTGGAACACAGGAGTGATGGTTGCTGATAACGGGCCTCTGTACACCTATGTTGATATTCCCTTAAAAATCAGCTGTTTCCAGCTACAATAGTCAGTTACAACATTAACAATGTTTACACTGTATTTCTGATCAATTTGATGTTATTTTAATGGACAAAAAAATGTGATTTTCTTTCAAAAACAAGAACATTTGTAAGTGACCCCACATTTTTGAAAGGTAGTATATATATACAGTATGAACACGTCCTAGTTTCTGCGCAGGCCTACAAACTGCATGGAATGAATGGTGATATCTCATTGGTCAACTTAACCTTGACTGAATATAATGATAAACCCCCCCAAAAATATGATACATTTAATTACAAAAATGACTAAAGATTTTTTTTTAAATAACTAAATAAATATGAGAAAAAAATATTTATTTTAGCGTGCTTTTGTGAGTAGCATAAGCCTTGTCTTGTGTATATGACAAGCACCCTGCAACCAACTCTAGGAGGCAGGTTGTTACTCTAGATTGGTGTCCTGTCTGAACCTGTGATCTCTCTACGGTATGCGTGTCTATCGTCTGCCCTCTAATGACATTGTGTACAAGGAAGAGGAGAGTCAAGTGTTGATCCAGCTACGTAATGTGGTCCCATTCAATGCAGGACAGGCCTCTCTCTCACTGAGAAATAAGGTGGATGTATTGGTTCATCCACGGGTGAGGCGGTATTGACAGAAGTGAGAGACAAGAGTTGTCTTCGGTAGCATAGTCCTGACACTATATCCAGTGGCCTGCGAAAGTATTCACCCCTCTTGGCCCCTTGCTTGGGGGTGCCCCTTGCGTAGTGGTGGTGCAGACTCTAGGGCCTTTCAGAACAGGTGTATATATACTGAGATCATGTGACACTTAGATTGCACACAGGTGGACGTTATTTAACTAATCATGTGACTTCTGAAGGTGATTGGATGCACCAGATCTTATTTATGGGCTTCATAGCAAAGGGTTGAACACCAATTTTCAATTATTTTTTTATTTTGTACATGCACATTACTTGAAATCCAATAAAAATTCATTTAAATTACAGATTGTAATGCAACAAAATAGGAAAAACGCCATGGGGAATGAATACTTTTGCAAGGCACTGTGAAGTGCTAGATGCTTATCTTGGGTCAGTTTAGCCTTTTTCCTACTATTGGTCACTATTGGTCACTTGATGATAATGACAACCCTCCCTGTTCCTCCACACCTCATCCTGTCTGCTGGGAAATTATGAATCAGAGTGTTCACCTTGCTTTGTTCCCCCCTTCCCTGCACCAGTATACCCACCCAGTCATGCCCCTTCAACCCTCAGACAGTGGCCTCTCTGGGGGGGAACATGAGTCAGCAGACCAGGCCAAGGGACCAGCAGGCTGGGAAACAGGGCTGCTCTGTTCTCCTCTAAGACCCACATTAGGATGGACTGCAGGCAACCAGGGTACCCATGTGTGTGTGTGTGTGTGTGTGTGTGTGTGTGTGTGTGTGTGTGTGTGTGTGTGTGTGTGTGTGTGTGTGTGTGTGTGTGTGTGTGTGTGTGTGTGTGTGTGTGTGTGTGTGTGTGTCCGTGTGTGGGCGTGTGCGTTTGTGTGCGTGTGTGCGTGTGGGCGTGTGTGTGTGTCCGTGTGCGTGTGTGTGTGTCCGTGTGTGTGTGGGCATGTGCATGTACGTGCGCGTGCGTGTGTGCGTGTGTGTGAGCCTCTATTTTCCACAATATGACATCTGAGGAATCCTGCTTCCCATAAAATACTGTCAGTTATTATACTATACTGGTCCGGTATCAATATGGATGTGTCATTATTGAGTCATCAAATAGACAAACAAATAATAAATCCATTAGGTGGCTAATTGATGCCAGAGAGTTGATGACCAGGGGTTACTGCGTTAGCTATACTTTGAATGCCTGTGACATTTCCATTGATGGCTAAATATGTTAGTTTGCTATCCACCAGCTGGGAAAAAAACATGTTACTAAAGTAAATAAATATCATCCCTTGGTCTTCAGGATACATTTCATGGACGATTGATGGTGTATCTATATGCCATTTCCGTGTAATGAGTTCAATATGTGTGCCGTCCACCAATACATAAGGTCAGATAGTATCATATGCATCACATGTCGTCTGCCAATGTACAATCGTCGCCAACGGCACCAGATGTGTATTAAATGCAGTTCCTCATGAAAGCAATTATGCTTTGACATGATCAGATTTGGTTTAAATGTGATTCGATTATATACAGATCTCCAATGTTTTGGCAACCTTCATCATACAAACACAATGGTCATCATACAACACAGCACAGAGCGATATGGCCCTATTACATATGATTACATTCCTCACATAGAGAAGGTGAATTAATGGGCAGGTTTTGTAACTACCTCTGATAGCGTAACATAACGTAGCATAGCATCAGATACTTGGACAGAGCCAGCCAGCCAGCCAGATATCCACACAGATAGCAGAGAATTGAATCTATGCCCTGCAACTCCCTTTCTACCGGGATAGACAGATGAGATGAAAGGGTGCAGATGAGATGAAAGAGAGAGATGCTGTTTAATGACCTTGATAAGACCAGGGACATGAACAGCCTTGGGAAGAGACCCAGATGATGTGTCGCCGTGACAACAGCAACGACGTGTTGGTGACACGAGCTGAGAAGCCTCAAGTTCTTGACTAGCGAGCTCCTCGCATTAGTGTTGTTGTTTGCCTGTGGCATAAGGGGTGATGGTGTGTGTGTGTGTGTGTGTGTGTGTGTGTGTGTGTGTGTGTGTGTGTGTGTGTGTGTGTGTGTGTGTGTGTGTGTGTGTGTGTGTGTGTGTGTGTGTGTGTGTGTGTGTGTGTGTGTGCATGTGTGCGTGTGTGCGTGCGTGTGTGCATGCGTGCTCGTGCGTGTGCGTGTGCGTGTGCGTGTGCGTGTGTGTGTGTGTGTGTGTGTGTGCGTGTGTGTGTGTGTGCGGGTGCACAGGGTAAAGTGCGAAGACGTCCCAGTCGAGGCCTTGCTCAGTGACAGAATGTGATATGAATCTAATGAGAGATAACCAACATGCAGATGAGGCAGCCTGGCCACAGTGAACTTTAATCAGCTTAACGGTGCTGATAGTTATCAGCTGTTTGAGGCAAACATCAAACACACCCAGACACACACTGAAAATGGAGAGGGATCAATGAGCATGCACAAACACACAGAGACATATAGGCCTGCACACACTGGCATATGCGCTCATACTCTTTCACATGCTTACTCACTCATTCCCTCATCAATCAATAGCCTAGCCCAATACAATGGTTCATGCCTCATTCTAGGTGGCGTGCTTGAGTGAGATAAACAGCGAGGATAGAAGTAGGAGAGAGAGGTGTGCAGGCCAGGAGGAGCAGTGAAGTTCAGAGGGTAATGTGTCAGGAGGGTAAACACTGTAGTGCTGCGGAGCAGGGTCTTTGGCAGGCAGGGGCAGTCAGTGAGGTAAGGGAGAAGTGGTTGCCTCTCTCGGAGCTCCCCACAGGGCTGCACTTGGACTATTATTATCTCTAGGAATCCAGAGCATTCAAAAGGGCCCAGGAGCCAACTGGTGGGCCACAGTAAAAGGCAGGCCTTGGAATAACACAGCTGCCCTTCAGATATCTTGCAAAGTGCCCTTGTCTCAAACACACACATCAATTCACTGACCTTTCATGGGGGGGCTGGAAACTGCCTGTATCCCAAATGACCCCCTATTTCCTTAAAAGTGCACTACTTTTGATAGGGCTCTGGTTAAAAGTAGTGCACCATATAGGGAATAGGGTGCAATTTGGGATGTAGACATATCTCCCTATAGGAAGAAGTCAATATTAGGGTGTAACTGTATCTATTGTATAGAATAGAATACAAGTGTGATTTTATGGTAACACTTTACTTTACAACCATTGTCATAACACAATATGACATGGCCATAACCATGTCATAATATGTCATAATTGCTGACTTAACTTGTCATAATATGGTCCTAACACTGTAATGACCCATAGATTTACACCTGTTACTAGGGGGTGTGGTATATTGCCAATATACCATGGCTAAGGGCTGTTCTTAGGCACAACGCAACGCGGAGTACCTGGATACAGTCCTTAGCCGTGTTATATTGGCAATATACCTCAAACCCCTGAGGTGCCTTATTGCTATTATAAACTCGTTACCAACGTAATTAGAGCAGTAAAAATACATGTTTGTTATACCCGTGATATATACGGTCTGCTAGACCACGGCTTTCAGCCAATCAGCATTCGGGGATTGATATTTTATGTCTGGGTATGACACCTACACATAATTTTTTTTTTAAAAAATGAAAAATTCCCTGCGAAGAAGTTTCTTCAATCCTTTGATGTTGTTGTAGTGAATTATTTACAGTCATGTTACTTTCATCATATTTTAAATAACTTGTAGAAAATGCACTTCATTTTACCGCCATGAAGTATTCTGAGCGTCCTCTGTCACTTTACTTGGACTAAGAAAATACACTTGACACTTGACACGGTCAAGAAGCATTTTGACCATCATTATCATATAAGCCAGATAGGCCTATCAGGTACATGCTTTCATTATCATATAAGCCAGATAGGCCTATCAGGTACATGCTTTCATTATCATATAAGCCAGATAGGCCTATCAGGTACATGCTTTCATTATCATATAAGCCAGATAGGCCTATCAGGTACATGCTTTCATTATCATATAAGCCAGATATGGCCTATCAGGTATCATGCTTTCATTATCATATAAGCCAGATAGGCCTATCAGGTACATGCTTTCATTATCATATAAGCCAGATAGGCCTATCAGGTACATGCTTTCATTATCATATAAGCCAGATAGGCCTATCAGGTACATGCTTTCATTATCATATAAGCCAGATAGGCCTATCAGGTACATGCTTTCATTATCATATAAGCCAGATAGGCCTATCAGGTACATGCTTTCATTATCATATAAGCCAGATAGGCCTATCAGGTACATGCTTTCATTATCATATAAGCCAGATAGGCCTATCAGGTACATGCTTTCATTATCATATAAGCCAGATAGGCCTATCAGGTACATGCTTTCATGTCAGTCTTCAGTCAAAAAGAGGGTGTCTTGTCCTGCTCCTGAAATCTGCTCCTGCATGTCTGACATCAACGTGTGGGCAATTACAATGATCATTTAACATGGTCAATAAATAAAACAATTATAACATTAAAATGTAGGCTATGGTGTAATGGAATGTTTTGCCTCGTGTGGTAGATTTTGCGGGTTATGACACTTTTATGTAGGGGTCATAATCAGCCGTAAAATAACACAATATATGTCATAGCAGGTCGGAATATGTGTCACGACAGTGTTATGACCATGTTATGACAGGTTATTGCAAGTTATGTCAGCTGTCATGACATATTACGACATGGTTGTGACCGGGGGTCAAGTCAAGTATTACCAATTTTATATCTATCTATTCATATTTATTTAGCGACTTATACATTCTTGGTCTTGTTTTTTAATTCTATTTTCTATTCTAGCAGAGTTCATCATTCATGTGGACAACAGGAGTTGAACGTCAGACAGCCTGTGCACTTTTCGTGTCCTCTTCATTGCTCTCTGTCTCTGCCTCTGTCTCTCACTCTGTCTCCCTCCCTGGCTCCCGTGACCCTTCACAGACCACATCACACCCTGACGTTTAACCACTAAGCCACCTATTTCAGTCGGCTTAGCCGTGCCAAGCCATCTTTATGGAAATCACCAGTCTGTATGTGTGCTCATTTGAATTAGGGCATGATGGGTGCTGCCAGCCAGGACTAGTATTAGCCTTACAGGGCTGGAACACCCTGTTCTCATATTGGTGGCTCCAGCTTCGGCGCACATATTCGCGTTCAGCCAATGAAAACCTGTCTGTGTGTCTCATCGGGAGCTGTTTTCGGACGTTTCCCTGAATCAAAGTCACACTACTTTGATATAGCTGTTATCAATGGGCAAATAAATGAGAATAACTGAATCTGGGGGGGGGTGAAAGAGATCTTTGCAAGACATCTGAAGGCAGAACAAGGTATAGATTGGTAAAGAGAGTAAAGCCTTTGAGCAACGAGAAGAGAGAGAGATGCAAAACAGACAGGGGCGAAGAGTGCATGTTTGGTAGCACCTTGACTGTTTCCTTTGTGTCCCCTCAGAGTGCTTTCTAGTGTGTCTTGGCTCTAGGTTGGTAATAGTGCCCTGAGGTTTTCCTGGCCATGTGACCTGTCCCTGTAAAATCCCATATAGTCAATGGCTAACGTGTCTGTCTGTCTGTCTGTCTGTCTGTCTGTCTGTCTGTCTGTCTGTCTGTCTGTCTGTCTGTCTGTCTGTCTGTCTGTCTGTCTGTCTGTCTGTCTGTCTGTCTGTCTGTCTGTCTGTCTGTCTGTCTGTCTGTCTGTCTGTCTGTCTGTCTGTCTGTCTGTCTGTCTGTCTGTCTGTCTGTCTGTCTGTCTGTCTGTCTGTCTGTCTGTCTGTCTGTCTGTCTGTCTGTCTGTCTGTCTGTCTGTCTGTGCTGGTGTCCATGGGAGCACAGCTGACAATCTCTCTCACTCCAACGATCTGACTCAGCATCCTGATACATCAAAAGACTGGCCAGCAGGGCACTCACTCCTCTGTCCTCTCTTGCCCTTCTCCTCTCATCCCTCTCTCGTCTCCCATAGCCCCTGACTGTGAGTGTGACTCTCACCCCTACATCTCCCCTCTCTCTCCTCCCGTTTCTCACTCACCAATCTCTCACAATTCTGCCCTCACTCACGCGTCCCTCGCTGGCTGCGCTCACAAAGCACAGAGTCACAATTTCCATTACTGGTAAAATATTTGTATTTTTAGAGAGGAACTCAGCTTGAGACTCCCTTGGAGGATGATGAATGCTATGAACAATCACCAAAGCAGTTTTTCACATGGGGACCAGCGAGGGGTGGTCTGTTGGGGCCTCTTGGTGACTGCACGGGCCGGGTGTCCCCCCTCCCTCACTCTTAGATCCCCTGACATGAGAACACAGATTGGGAATGGGCATGGGCCCATGCCAGAACACTCTGGGATGGACTCCAAGAACATATTTGTAGAGGGGTGAAGAGAGAGAGGAAACGGCCTGGTGTTGGTGAGAGGCAGAGGGGGAGAGGTAGACGAAAGGGGGGTGAGGTGAGGTTGAAGCGTAAAGCAGGGGTAATGGAGAGGTAAAGCTTGGGGTTCAAAAGCTCTGAGAGTGAGATGTAAGTGTGTGTAAAGAGAGGCAAAGGGTGAGGGTGAGTACTTCTTTGAGTAGAAATGCATTATTAGTAGTATCACTCAATATACCGTAGGACAACCTGGATGGGTTTACTATTAGAGTGCAGTAATAGCAGCATATTAACCATCCCTAGGGATATGAATCCTTCCTCTGAAATCTGCTCTGTGGACTACCCTGGAGGCTGGAGGCTGGAGGCTGGAGGCTGGAGGCTGGAGGCTGGAGGCTGGAGGCTGGAGGCTGGAGATCAGAGGTCGCATCTATAGAAAGAGTGCAAAGACACAACGTGTGCATGTGCACTGTGTTTGACGTGACATATGTGTGTGTGTGTGTGTGTGTGTGTGTGTGTGTGTGTGTGTGTGTGTGTGTGTGTGTGTGTGTGTGTGTGTGTGTGTGTGTGTATATACATTGAGTATACAAAACCTTATTATGAACACCATGACATAGAGTGTCCAGGTGAGCCCAGGTGAAAGCTATGAACCCTTGTTGATGTCACTTGTTAAATCCACTTCAAATCAGTGTAGATGAAGGGGAGGAGACGGATTATAGAAGGATTTTTAAGCCTCGAGACAATTGAGACACGGATTGTGTGTGTGTGCCAATCAGAGGGTGAGCGGGCAAGACAAAAGGATGAAGTGCCTTCGAACGGGGTATGGTAGTAGGTGCCAGGCGCACCGGTTTGAATGTGTCAAGCACAGTTTCCCGTGTGAATCAAGAATGGCCCACCACCCAAAGGACATCCAGCCACGTGACACAACTGTTGATAAGCATTGGAGTCACCGTGGGCCTGCATCCCTGTGGAACGCACGACACCCTGTATTGAGTCTGTTCTGAGGGCAAAAGGGAGGGGTGGTGCAACTCGATATTAGGAATGTGTTCCTAATGTTTGGTGTTCAGGTGTTTGCAGTGAGTTAGGTACGTGCGCTCAATGCGTATCTCTCTGGAAGTTCATTCATGCATGTGTGTGTGTTCACCGGGTACTGTAGCTGTTTGTGAGCCACAGTAGTCATCTGTTGTGCTGTATTTTAGGGCAGGCCTGTGACATGCCATACTGAAGTGCCAGGTGTTTCAGCGGGTCACTGCTATTTCACAGAAAAATGAATGACCTAAGAACATAGTAGGCCAGAGACTCTTTAACACGGTCAGTGAACAGTTAGTTGTATGTCAGTCAAAATGTATGTTTTGTTTGTTTGTCTTAAGCCCTCGTTAGGAATTTATTTTGTGTTGTGTGACACTAGTTGACTGTATCACACACACACACACACACACACACACACACACACACACACACACACACACACACACACACACACACACACACACACACACACACACACACACACACACACACACACACACACACACACACACACACACACACACACACACACACACACACACACACACACACACACACACACACACACACGCACGCAAATATCACAGTACTTGTCATGTTCAAACATAGAGCAGAGTACAGTACTTCATGGATCGCTGTGGATCATTTTGAAAAGGGAAAATAACAGAGCTCAAATGTAAAGCTGTTACCATAATGTTGAAAAGGGGTGATGGAGAGAAGGGAGAATGGCTTACATAGCCTACACAGTGACCTCTAAGGAAGACAGTGAAATAGCTAGCCTTCTTGACAAAATGCTGTCATGTGAAAGGTAAGTTTAAACTCCTTCCACGCTCTCGCCATGCTCTGAACAGGATTCAGTTTCACACACCTCGCAAGGTCAGGAAAGCAACATCAAACGGCTTGGAGTCCTTGTGGGATCAGGCTTTCCATGCCTGCTATTGGTCACACACACATTCTCACTTATATACACACACAGACGCACGCACGCAGGCACGCACGCAGGCACACACACACACACACACACACACACACACACACACACACACACACACACACACACACACACACACACACACACACACACACACACACACACACACACACACACACACACACACACACACACACACACACACACACACACACACACACACACACACACATTCTTGTACAGCTATCGTTGTGGGGACACACAATTCAGTCCCATTCAAAATCCTATTTTCCCTGACCCCTACCCCTAAACCTAACTCTAACCCTAACCCGTACTCCTACCCTAACCTTAACCCAAACCCAAACCCTAACCTTAGCCCAAAACCTAACCTTAACCCTAAAACTATCCCTAGCTCCTAACCCTGACCCTTAACGTAATTCTAACCCTAACACTAATTCTAACCGTAATCCTAAATCCTAAATGTCCCCAGTTGGTCCAATATTTGTTAGTTTACTATTCTTGTGGGAACTTCTGGTTCCCACAAGAATAGTCCACACACACACAGGCACACACACATACACACTTACATATACCTGCTGTGGCTGGCATTTGGGGGTCATACACAGCACATAAACTGCAGGCGGCTCGCTCGTGTAAAGTCTCTCTCTTGACCACTGAGTATTGTCATAAGCTCCAGGAGTCAGCTGTCTGCTGCATTCCTTAGAGGGCAGCCATGACTCTGGTAATGTGAGTGTCAGTGTTGCTCGGTGTGCGTGTGAGTTTGAAGTGTGTTTTGAAAGAGAGCTTTTGGTGCGTGTGCTTGCATGTAAGTCTGCTGCTCTATCAATGAACGCAAGTGTACATGCAGTGCATTTACGGTGATGTGCATATGTGTGTGTGTGTGTGTGTGTGTGTGTGTGTGTGTGTGTGTGCGAGCATGTGTTTGTGCACACCCGTGTGCACGCCCGTGTGGGTGCGTGCACGTCAATAACACGTTGGAGAGAAGGGACGATGAGGCCCCACTGAGTGGCTACAAATAGAAGTGCAAAGTGGCTCAATCCCTGCTGAATGTTTGTCCAGAGAGGTGGGTTATGGGGGAGCGGGCATCTCTGTGCCAGTCTGCTGGGCCCAATACCCCTTAAGCCTGGCGTTTCCTGCCCTGGGAGAGCCTTAATTAAGAGGGTATTGGGTGACATCGGAGGTCTCTGAATCCCCCAGACCTTTCCAGGGGCTTTTGTGAAGGCGGGAAGAGGGTTAGAGAGGGATAACAGCTAGCGGCTTCTGTCCATTCCTGTCACGCACGCCACAGCACAGTATGCATACAACCAGGCTCAAAATGATCGCTACCCTTGATGAAGACGAACAAAAGAGAATACAAAAAAAGAATTGTACAAATACAGGCACCCCTGTTTTCCATACTTCCTTGCGTAGAGAACGACAGAGACCCCATTGGGGAGGGATCGTAGACCATTCCTCCACACAGAATCTTTCCAGATCCCTTGATGTGCTATGTCTGCTCTTATGGACTGACCGCTTGGCACTTGCATTGGAACCAGTGCTATGGTCAAATTGCATGACAACAGAGCTCTTTGGCCACGCACACAGGTGGTGGATTTGGCATCTCAAAACGGAAGCATATGCAGAAAAGTAACCTCACACCTACTGTAAAATATGGTGGTGGATCTTTGATGTTATGGGGCTATTCTGCTTCCACTGGTCCAGGGGGCCTTGCTAAGGTCAACGGCATCATGAACTTGACCGAGTAACAGGACGTTTTAGCCACAAACCTGGTTGATCAAGGAAAATACACCACTGCTCTGTGTCTGCAACCCCTGGGCCCTCTCCTTCTCAGCCAGCCAGGCCAGGCCTTCAGCTCTCAGCCTTGAGTTAGGACATAATAACCCTTCCAGAGGGGAGAGGAGAAGAGAGGAGAGCTACAATGACTCAGTCAGTTAACAAGTCAGGGGGCTGAGAGGTGCATATCCCCGCCCCAGTGCCTCCCAACCCAGGAGGGACGCTTTGTTAGCCTGGTAAGGCTGATGTCAGACCACTTGAATGCCACTTGACTGAGAGTACAGAGAAAGGGGACCTCTGTGGTCTGTAAAATCCTCACCTCCCAGTATCACAGAGCTGATATGCCCTATCTACTAGTCGCATGTACACTGAGTGTACAAAATGCTAGGAACACCTTCCTAATATTTAGTTGCACCCCCTTTTGCCCTCAGAACAGCCTCCATTTGTCGGGGTATGGACTCTACAAGGTGTTAAAAGCATTCCACTGGAATTTTTACATGTATTTTACTTTCATTTAACTAGGCATGTCAGTTAAGAACACATTCTTATTTTCAATGAAAGCCTAGGGTTACCTGCCTTGTTCAGGAGCAGAACAACAGATTTGTACCTTGTCAGCTCGGGGATTTGAACTTACAACCTTTCGGCTATTAGTCCAACACTCTAACCAGTAGGCTATGCTGCCGCCGCAAGCTGACAAGGTATGCTGGCCCATGTTGACTCCAATGCTTCCCACGGTTGTGTTAAGTTCACTTGATGTCCTTTGGGTGGTGGACCATTCTAGATACACGCAGGAAACGTTTAAGCGTGAAAGACCCAGCAGCGTTGCAGTTATTGACACACTCAAACCAGGGCTCCAGGCACCTACCACCATATCCCATTCAAAGGCACTTCAACCTTTTGTCTTTCCCATTCACCCTCTGAATGGCACACATACACAATCCGTGTCTCAAGGCTTAAAAATCCTTCTTTAACCTGTCTCCTCCCCTTCATCTACACTGATTGGATTTAATGAGGGACATCATTAAGGGATCTTAGCTTTCCCCTGGAGTCACCTGGTCAGTCTATGTCAAGGAAAGAGCAATGTTCTTAATGTTTTGTATACTCAGTGTACGTTTACCCCCTAAAGAATGAGCGGCAACCATGCAGGCCGTATCCATGAAAGTCACAAAGCTACTGTGAAAGCACCATTATGACACTGTCCCAAAAAAAACAGGCGTTGAAATGAAGGGGTGAACAGCTCCTCATTGAGATGATGAAACGTGTCTGGCAGGTAGGGTGAGGAGGAGAGAGTCAGAAAGGGAGAGGACAAAAGGCTATCTCAATCAGCGGGCCCCTATGTTTTTCATCTCCCTCTTTTGTGTAGCTGTCATCTTGGCCAGGAGCGGGCGGAGGTGGCGTGGAGGGAGCGGCGGGCGCTTGGGGCAGCGTAAGGTAATCCTTTAAGTGGGAGACTTTAACTCTCTCGCAGAGTAAACAGGAGGGCGGTGGGAGGGGCATCGTTGATGGCTAATGTTACAGAACTGCAGGAGCACCCCAGGGCATTGTGTGGGTGCGTTAGACAAGCAGTGTGTGCATGTGTGTGTGTGAGGGGCGGGGGGTGTATGTGTATGTGTGTGTGTTTATGTGTGTGTGAGGGCCACTAAAGCCCTGTGACAGAATGCTAGTCTAGTGGCACAGAAAGGGGAACAGATGCCTCTCTATTATGGCGAGTCAAGCCACTGCATTGGAAATATCACTAATCGCCTCCAAATTAAATTATGGACCTCCAACCGTCAATTTAGGGAATCTGTGTGTGTGTGTGTCTGTCTGTGTGTGTGGGGGGGTGTTAGTATCCGGGTTGGGGCACAGGGGTGAGCCCTCCAGCTGACGGTCAGTGAAGCAGGACAGGACAACACAATAACAGTCTTGTTAACGAGGCCACGCCATACCTCCCACCTGTTACCCAAAAACCTTCCCTGCCCCCCCGGCTCTGGAGAGTGGTTCAAACCCCGCACCGACCGGGTGTTTCCCTGGGACGCCTCATTTGAGGCCCTCCTTCCTTCATTTAGCCCAGGGTCCATTTATCTCTCTCCCTGTCAGGGAGGTTCACATCGTTTGCAAAGCTTCCTGTCTGCACACTGTAAACAGCACTCTCCCAGGATGATGTTTAGTCTGGACTAGACTGACTCTGGCTGGAGAGGACAGGAGAGGCTGCCCCTCTGCTGCTGCCTGTGCTGGTGGAGCTGAATGACAATGAGGAGACTGAATCCTGTATGTACTTGTATTTTTCTTAGATGTCAAATAGAAACACAAAAACACCACACACCCCCCACACACATACACAGACACATACACACACACACACACACACACACACACACACACACACACACACACACACACACACACACACACACACACACACACACACACACACACACACACACACACACACACACACACACACACACACACACACACACACACACACACACACACACACACACACACACACACACAAAGAGAAATACAAGCAATGCAACATATTCAGTTATCATCTCAATCATAACATTAGGTTTTCAGAGATAAAGATATCACAGTGTAATTGTACTACATAGCCGAGGGCTTGGGAAAATACTTTTTGGCCACCTGTAGAATTAATCTATTCAAATGATCTTGTTACCCTCAGGCCCTTTGAGATGGTTGCTGTCTGTCTTATAAACAGTGAGAAGAGATAGTATTGACAATAGTTATTGTTTATTTTTTTATAATAATGCTGTACAAAAATATCATTCAAATCTCGAGCCTTGTGAATACAAATACAGTATAAAACAAGCGCTAACCAGCATTGGCCGACATCCGCATAGCATATGTTCCGGTGGGGTTGGAGGTCTACCTGCAGCAGTGCTTCATTTGTAAATTGGGAAGTGCCTGAACAAGAAGTGAGCGCGAGACGGGGGTGACCTGGGGAGCTCTGAAGTACCAGAACACATGAGAACAAAAGAAAATCACCTTTATAATAAAGCACTGCATGCATATCATCACATTTACATGGTGGCATAGAGCAGAAGAATACAGGCACTTACAGAAGTTGCACACGTGGGGAAAACATTTTAGTAGCTTAGGGTCCGGGATAAATGTGTCCTTTCATAAATGCGTTTTATGCAATTCTGCGTCATTTCACATGACTGGAGACTTTGGTTGAATCTTTTTTAATACCGCACAAATGATGGAAACGACAGGCTTCTTTGACCAGCCAGGTCACCTGTGATACAAGTCAGTATTCAACGTCCATCCATGTCTGAGGACGTCGGGAGACGACGTGGAAACCGGCCACTAGGGGCAACAGTGAGCGCTATCACCTTCAAGTAGGTTTCGGTTTTGCTAAGGTGTTGTGGACGGGGATGGGCGTAACATCTGCCTCTGGTGCCCAAGGTTACATGTTTAAATGGAGTGATAGAAAGTTGTTTTCAGCCTATACCAAACATGAACCCTTAGCCAGGGTTGGGGAGTAATGGGTTACTTGTAAGGGATTACAAAACAAAACCGGTAAGTGTACTCCGTCACGTTACCAGCATAAATATTGGAATCAGATTACAGGTACTTTTGAAAAACTAGATGATTACTTCGAGGATGACTTTTAAATTCAGAAAGGATGATTGCGAAACCAAATCTTTCACACGTCTCTGTTTTCTCAATGACATTCAAATCAGCATTGAAAAAAAGGTGCAAGTTTAAGTTTGTTCCACCTGAGCGAGTCTGACCACAAGTCAGAGACCACTATGATGACACACCAAATGTGTTTGATGGATCGCGGGAAAAGAGGAGGAATAGGCTTTTGGAGGCTACAGTCCAAGCCATGTCTTCCAATGGTACGACTGCTGTCAGCGTCCAAAGATTATCCAACTTGAATAATCACTTATTACTGATATCTACGTAGCGCATTGATGTGAATCACACTGCTGCTCTCTCATTTAGCCATTTGCGCCTTATGGATCGTGGCTGTTGTGGATGGCTGTTCACAAATCTAAATGTGTATTTCAACCCAATATTGGTTGAATTCAAGATGTTTATGCTGCGTATCAATCATTGTTTTTTAACCAGTGGACAGCCAGTGAATAATACATTCTTGCAACAGCTTCATAGTTCGGATCTCAGCCTACTGGACACATGGGCCTAATGGACACATGCACAAACTTTGGTAGACATGCACTTTTGGTCGACTTAAAGGGGCAATCTGTAGTTACTACATACATTTGCTGATTTATACCAATAAAAAATGTGGACACACATACTCATTCAAGGGCTTTACATTTTTTGACTATTTTCTACATTGTAGAATAATAGTGAAGACATCAAAATTATGAAATAACACAAATGGAATCATGTAGCAACCAAAAAAGTGTTAAACAAATCAAAATATATTTTATATTTTGTATTCTTCAAAGCAGCCCCCCTTTGCCTTGATGAGAGCTTTGCACACTCTTCAGTCTCTCAACCAGCTTCACCTGGAATGCTTTTCCAACAGTCTTGAAGGAGTTCCTACTGCTGAGCACTTGTTGGCTGCTTTTCCAACTAATCCCAAACCATCTCCATTGGGTTAAGGTTGGGGTGTTGTTGAGGCCAGGTCATCTGATGCAACACTCCATCACTCTCCTTCTTGGTCAAATAGCCCTTACCCAGCCTGGAGGTGTGTTGGGTCATTGTCCTGTTGAAAAACAAATTATAGTCCCACTAAGTGTAAACCAGATGGGATGGCGTATCGCTGCAGAATACTGTGATTCACGCAGTCTCCATTGAACAGTTGATGTTGAGATGTGTCTGTTATTTCAACTCTGTGAAGCATTCAAATTCTGAGGCTGGTAACTCTAATGAACTTATCCTCTGCAGCAGAGGTAACTCTGGGTCTTCCTTTCCTGTAGCAGTCCTCATGAGAGCCAGTTTCATCATAGCTCTTGATGTTTTTTTGCTACTTTACTTGAAGTTCTTTAACTGTTCCACATTGACTGACCTTCATGTCTTAAAGTAATGATGGAATGTAATTTATCTTTGCTTAGTTGAGTTGTTCTTGCCATAATATGGACATAATATGGACCAAATAGGGCTGTCTTCTGTACACAAGCCTTACCTTGTCTCAACATAACTGATTGTCTGAAATGCATTAATTAAGAAGGAAAGAAATTCCACAAATTCACTTTGAACAAGGCACACCTGTTAATTGAAATGCATTCCAGATGACTACTTCATGAAGCTGGTTGAGAGAATGCCAAGAGTGGCAAAGGGTGGCAACTTTGAAAAATCCTAAGAACATATCTGTTTAACACTATTTTGGTCACTAAATGATTCCATATGGGCTATTTCACAGTTTTTCTTTCTTCACTATTATTCTACAATGTCGAAAATAGTAAAAATAAAGAAAAACCCTTGAATGAGTAGGTGTGTCCAAACTTTTGACTGGTACTGTATATCAATGTAAAGATATAATTTAATGTAGTAGAAAGCAATGGGTTAGAAGAAGCCTACATACCCAACCCATAAAGTAAAATTGTACATTCGTATATGGCCAGCAATGTAAACTTTAACATTGATTTATCCTGCAATAGATGTCGTTCAATTGGTAACATACATTTTGTCTTCTTCTAATGCCGCTCAAGGGGAAAGTAATCTAAAAGTAACTGAATGTAATCAGATTAAGTTACTTAGTTTGGGTAATCCAAAAAATTACATTACTGATTACAATTTTGGACAGGCAACTAGTAACTGTAGCGGATTACATTTAGCAAGTAACCTTCCAAATCTTACCCTTAGCTTAACCATTCAGAGTTAATGCCTAACCTTAAGATTTCCGAGTTAATGCCTTAACTTAACCCTAACCTTCAAAATTCGAAGTTAATGCCTCAACCTAACCTTAAACACGTCAACATTTGACGTTTAAGAAACAAGAATGAACGTCTAATTATGACATGAGACCGTGAGAGCTTTTTGACTTTGACACTGACAAACTGAATCTGACATCAATAAAAAATGATCTAGTCTTGAATCCATCAATAGCCTAGGCCTAGGTGTGTGAAGAAACACATATTGTAGGCTACAATATGAGGAGGATATAATAGTCCTAAAAATGCTTTCCAGTTTCACTGACTCACCCAATGATGCACATTTTACTCACGGTGTTGGCTGATGCATTTGTGCCAAAAGCCTAAATCTCTCTCTTGTTTTACTTTGTAATAATATTTGGAAGTTGATCAAATATTTTGGTAGCCTACAGCAGACAGATTAGTCTTCTCTTTTCAGCAGGAGCCATATGCTTTCTAACCTGTGTTTTCCCGCGATTGTATTTGGAAATATTGGGAAAGGCCTGTTTCGTCTGCATTGACAGATCTTGCCAGACTGTAGGCCTTGGTATTGGGCTACACACAATCCCCAGCTAGGCACTTTTTTTTAGGAAGCTGTTGATCCTCTGCATCCTTCTCGTGGTTTAGTAGGCTACTGTGAATTCTGAACAGACAGAGGTAACTCTATAACTTTGGCAAATTGAATTTCAATTGATCAGGGGTTGCTCCAGCTCTTTCCGAACACTTCGTGCAGCTATGACTCTATAAGGAAATAAATGATGAAGTGCAACACTGGAGGGATGAGAGTTGCAGGCTCATGTCTAGCAGAGCACAGAGCAGGGAGAGAGATCATAGAAAGTGAATCTCATTCTCGTTCTGTGAGAGATACAGGCGCGCTTCTCACACAGCCACGGCAACACCGTTGGTCTCACACACAGGCAAAAAAGCGAACCATAAACCCGGGTCAGCCCAACCCCAATCAACTTTTTCATATGACTTTTTATGGGGGGGGGGGGTTAACAAAGAGTGAACTCAAAGGAACTTTGAACACTTTTATTATAGTTTTTACACGGCTAAATAATTGTTCATTCCACCAGAGGTACAGGATCCGGCAAAATAGGTCCCGTAATGAAAATGTGGAGAGGTGCGGACCCTGTTCCGGCAGGAACAATGACAGTGTCCGCGATAAAGTAACACAATGAGCCGTTTGTGGATGTGACAGGTCTAAATGCAGTTCCGCCTCCAACACCACCAAAACAACCACTCTGCGGACGTCAATCCGATTGAATCTAGTCCTAAATATCTATAATTCAAAGATGAACAAATAGAGTATATTAAAAGTAAATTTAAACATTTCCGTGACATAGACTGACCAGTTGAATCCAGGTGAGAGCTATGATCCCTTATTGATGTGTTAAAATCCACTTCAATCAGTGTAGACGAAGAGGAGCAGACACTTTTAATAAGGATTTATAAAACCTTGAGACAATTGAGACATGGATTGTGTATGTCAAATCAAATCAAATCAAATGTTATTTGTCACATACACATGGTTAGCAGATGTTAATGCGAGTGAGGTGAAATGCTTGTGCTTCTAGTTCCGACAATGCAGTAAAAACCAACGAGTAATCTAACCTAACAATTTCAAAACAACTACCTTATACACACAAGTGTAAAGGGATGAAGAATATGTACATAAAAATATATGAATGAGTGATGGTACAGAACGGCATAGGCAAGATGCAGTAGATGGTATAGAATACAGTATATACATATGAGATGAGTAATGTAGGGTATGTAAACATATAGAAGTGGCATTGTTTAAAGTGGCTAGTGATACATGTATTACATAAAGATGGCAAGATGCAGTAGATTGTACAGAGTACAGTATACAGTATATGTATGAGATGAGTAACGTAGGGTATGTAAACATTATATTAAGTGGCATTGTTTAAAGTGGCTAGTGATACATTTTTACATCAATTTTTCCATTATTAAAGTGGCTGGAGTTGAGTCAGTATGTTGGCAGCAGCCAGGGTTAACACGTTTAAATGTTTTACTCACGTCGGCTGTAGTGAAGGAGAGTCCACAGGTTTTGGTAGCGGGCCGTGTCAGTGGCACTGTATTGTCCACAAAGCGAGCAAAGAAGTTGTTTAGTCTGTCTGGGAGCAAGACATCCTGGTCCACGACGGGGCTGGTTTTCTTTTTGTAATCCGTGATTGACTGTAGTCCCTGCCACATACCTCTTGTGTCTGAGCCATTGAATTGAGATTCTACTTTGTCTCTATACTGACGCTTAGCTTGTTTGATTGCCTTGCGGAGGGAATAGCTACACTGTTTGCATTCGGTCATGATTCCGGTCATCTTGCCCTGGTTAAAAGCAGTGGTTCGCGCTTTCAGTTTCGCGCGAATGCTGCCACCAATCAACGGTTTCTGATTTGGGAATGTTTTAATAGTTGCTGTGGGAACGACATCGCTGATGCACTTGCTAATAAACTCGCTCACCGAATCAGCGTATTCGTCAATGTTGTTGTTTGATGCAATGCGGAACATATCCCAATTCATGTGATCGAAGCAATCTTGAAGCGTGGAATCAGATCGGTCTCGTTAATCAGGGTCCCGCCCCTCTTCTTACCAGAAAGTTGCTTGTTTCTGTCGGCGCGATGTGTGAAGAAACCAGCTGGCCTTACCGACTTCGATAGCGTGTCTCAAGTGAGCCATGTTTCCGTGAAGCAAAGAACGTTAAAGTCTTTTATGTCTCTCTGGAATGCTACCCTTGCTCGGATTTCATCAACCTTGTTGTCAAGAGACTGGACATGGGCGAGTAGTATGCTCGGGAGAGGTGTGCGATGTGCCCGTCTCCGGAGCCAGACCAGAAGACCGCTTCGTCTGCCCCTTTTACGGCGACGTTGTTTTGGTTCGCCGGCTGGGATCCGATCCATTGTCCTGGGTGGTGGGCAAAACACAGGATACGCTTCGGGGAAGTCGTATTCCTGGTCGTAATGATGGTGAGTTGACGTTGCTCTTATATCCAGTAGTGCCTCCCGACTGTATGTAATAAAACCTAAGATTACCTGGGGTACCAATGTAAGAAATAACACGTAGAAAAACAAAATACTGCATAGTTTCCTAGGAACGCGAAGTGAGGCGACCATCTCTGTCGGCGTTGGAAGTATTGACTATGTGTGCCATTCACAGGGTGAATAGGCTAGACAAAAAGTTGATGTGCCTTTGAACGGGGCATGGCAATAGGTGCCAGGCGCATCGGTTTGTGTAAAGAACTGCAACGCTGCTGGGTTTTTCACACTCAACAGTTTCCTGTGTGTGTCAAGAATGGTCCACCACCCAAAGGACCTCCGGCCAACTTGACACAACTGTAGGAAGCATCGGCGCCAACATGGGCCAGCATCCCTGTGGAACACCTTCGACACCTTGTAAAGTCCATGCCCCGACGAATTGAGGCTGTTCTGAGGGCAAAAGGGGGTGCAACTCAATATTAGGAAGGTGTTCTTAATATTTGGTATACTCAGTGTATATGTCTTATTACACAAATATTTTATTTATTTTTTATTTTACCTTTATTTAACTAGGCAAGTCAGTTAAGAACAAATTCTTATTTTCAATGACGGCCTAGGAACAGTCGATTAAGGGAGCCCCCCGCACCTTTCTGATTCAGACACATTTCCGTGGAATGCATTCAGTTGTGCAACTCACTAGGTACCTATCACTACTTGTGTGTTGTTCTGTAGATTATATTAGGACATTGTTTATTGAACAAATGGCTGTTTAGAAGACTTTGCTTCATGATGGCTGCTTAGATTAGAGGTCTTTAATGAGAAAACCTCTATAACTAGACTATTAAAACACTGGATGGGGAGTTGAGAGGAAAAGAGTGAACGAGTGAGAGAAAGAAAGAGTGAAAGTGGGAGAGAGAGAGAGAGAGAGAGAAAGAGACAGAGAAAGAAAGCCTTATTTGAGCGAGAAAGGAGAGACAGAGAGAGATTCATGCGCTTAGCTGTGTCTGCTAAGAGAATAGTCTCCCCATTCATTTTTAAATGTCCTCCACAGTCCCCTGCACACAGTTCATTACAGCCAGCCTGGCCATTCCCCAGCCCATCAGACCCCCAGGCTCCTCACACATAACAGAACAACCGACCCAGACTACAGTCACAGCAGTGCCACCACTGAAATATGCCTCCATCAGGACCAATTATGGCCCTAAAATGGACTATATCTGTTTAGCGAAGGTAGGTTTTGTGGAGTGGTAGGGGGTGTAAGGGGGAAGGAAGTAATGGGAGATATATATATTTTTTTACTTACTCATAACACCCATTTATCACTATGTGTTTCTCTCTATTTCATTTATATTTATTCTTAGGCAGATTAAGGCCTGCTCCTGAAAACCAACCCACTTGTTCGGCACGCACACACACAAGCGCACACACAGACACGCACACACGCACTGAGGTATTTAACCGAAGGGATTTCCTCCCTCTGCCCTCTCAGCACACAGGGTTGGTTTCTGGGGTACTGGTGCCAGGGAGGGACACCTCCACCTCCAGAACACCAGGATCAACAACACAGGGTGAGGAGGGAGAAGGGGGGGGGCAGGACCCATATTTTTCACATTGCTGGCTATGGGTGTAACCGCTAGGCTACCTGCCACCCAATCTGTCTAGTGTTTCAGATTTATTTATGAAATATTACCTACAACGAATTACAATATGAAAAAAAAAAGAAGATTGGACAGCTCAGTCAATGAGACTCGCACATACACTTGGATATTCAAATTAGCTCCTATATGAGGACAGTGGGGCAGACTGCCCGAGCCCATATGCACCAAGTCAAATAGTATGGATGGATCCAGGATTGGAAACGCACAATGGAACTACTTGGGCACTTTAGTATAACATAAATAAATGCAGTCGTTTCTGTCCTTTGCTTTGTTACTATATTCCTGCTATTTTTACTGTTAGCTACCTAACAAGTTAGCTAGCTAGCTACTTGTGAAGATAGATAGCTAGCTACTGCTGCTACCTATATCAATCAACAACAGCTATTAGTTTTCCTCTTGACATAAAACTTTTAGCTACAAACCACAGAATTTAAAATAGAAGGGAACGGCAAGATGATTGCTTTGTGGAGCATCTGCTATGGCTTGCTGTCTTGTTGGTTAGCCTGCTAGCTATGTTAGCCCCGATAGCTAACGCATGCTAACGTTAGCTTACTACTTCTAAATAACCAGCAGGCCAACTCTTACAAACCACATAATTTGTAATAGAAGTGACCTTTTTTTGCTAACACCAGCTGTGGATTGCTTGGCGTGCTAGCTGGCTTCCTTATGTGTACTCCTGAGCTGTTATCTCCACTATTCTTCGAGAAGGATCCTCCCCACAGGAGAATTTGGAAAAAATGTCAAAGCTGCTGGACCAATCACAAACGTGTATGTCTCGGCCAAATAGGATGATGTCATTATCCAAGCAAACACGCTTGAGAGGGGGTTTAACCTCTCAAATATATGCGTTTGGCAACAACTACAACAAGCAAAGGATGAGTCAACAACATTATTTGGGTATGAGCAAACAGAATATGAGCTTTAAAAAGTTCACTGGACAGTTACTTTACTTTAAAAAGGCCAGTGTCACAAGGGAATGTGTTTCTGTTTCACAAGAGCCAGTGAGAACACAGCCCACCACAAACTTAAATGCATATACACTCTCTTGTGCATGCTTGCACGCACGCATGCACACACACGCACTCACTAGCAGGCCCAAGATCAGCCAATTCCCTCAACACATTCAAACACCAACTCAAAGCAGTGCTTCAAAAAGCCATTAGAGTGCTCATATAAGCAGGCGTGCTGATGAAAGCTCATAAAGCCAGCTATGTAAATAAAATAAATGAAAACCCAGTAGACGGAGCTGAGAAGAAAGAGACCCCTTGGGATTTATTGTTTGTGAAGGGCTGCTCCATTAACTTCCAACTCAGAGCTGGCTGCTGCGGGTCCCCTTATTGATGTGTCTCCTATAGCACCTTCCAATGCCTGAAAAAACCCATCCTGCCAGCACTGTCTTGCAGTTCGCTGACCTGAATGAGTTGAGGAAGAAGAAAAGGAGGTGAGAAACACACACACACACAGAGGCTGACCCTTTCACACACACTACACACACATGCTACTACATAACAAAAGTGCATGACACAAACACAAGTGCACATGTACACAGCAACTAACACTCTGATGCCATAAAAGCGACCACACTAATCAAGAGGATTTTCCGCATGAGGCGGCGAATGACAGCGGTAAAAGGTCAAAGGCAGCTCACGTCTTGTCACCGGGTGGAAGCTGCTGGCTAGTAATGAACAGGTTCAGGGCTAACGGAGGAGAGTGTGACCTCGCTGTAAACGGAACACAACTCTAAACAACCTGCTCAAATTGTCCAATTCTCTCTCCCTGTTACTTTTAACACAAACAAACTACTGCACACACACACACACACACACACACACACACGCACACACACACACACACACACACACACACACACACACACACACACACACACACACACACACACACACACACACACACACACACACACACACACACACACACACACACACACACACACACACACACACACGCAAACATGCAAACATGCACACACACAGAGGAGTCCTTTGAAGACAGGAGTCTAACGGTAGTCAGACATACAGTGCCTTCGGGAAAAGTTATTCAGTATGCAGAGATGGTTTTCCTTCTGGAAGGTTCTCCCATCTCCACAGAGGTTCTCTGGAGGTCTGTCAGAATTACCATTGGGTTGTTGGTCATCTCCCTGACCAAGGTCCTTCTCCTCCGATTGCTAATTTTGGCCAGGTGGCCAGCTCTAGGAATAGTCTTGGTGGTTCCAAACTTCTTTCATTTAAGAATGATGGAGGTCACTGTGTTCTTGGGGACCTTCAATACTGCAGAAATATTTTAGTACCCTTCCCCAGATCTGTGCCCCGACACAATCCTTTCTCGGGGCTCTACGGACAATTCCTTCGGCCTCATGGCTTGGTTTTTGCTCTGACATGCACTATCAACTGTGGGACCATAAATAGGCAGGTGTTCTGCCTTTCGAAATTATATCCAATCAGTTAAATTTACCACAGGTGGACTCCAATCAAGTTGCAGAAACATCTGAAGAATGATCAATGGAAACAGGATGCACCTGAGCTCAATTTCGAGTCTCATAGCAAAGGGTCTGAATACTTATGTAAATAAGGTATTTGTGTTTTGAAAAAGCTGTTTTAGTTTTGTCATTATGGGGTATTGTATATAGATTAGTTTAGAAAATGAGTGAATCTATTTTAGAATACGGCTGTAACGTCAAAATAGGTGTATTTACTATCTCTCAGGGAAGAGTGTAACTACATTTCCTAATGCTAGGGTGAATTGACGGCTCTTTTATTGTGTATCCTACTATTTGCCTGATGGAAGTGGTGTGTGTTTGATATGTATGCATGCCATGACTTCTGCAGAGGTGATATCACCGGACATGCTGCACGGCCAACGCAAACATCGGATCGACCATGCAGCGCCTTTACTTGTGTATTCACTGAAAAGAATATCAAACCCCAAATCTCAAAGGTTTTTCTTTCCCCAGAATATGTTGGCGAGAATCATTCACCGCATATGTCACAAGGTCAAACCTTGCCTAAACATCAGGTAGGACCAAAACTGGACCATATAGCCACACCATACACCACAGTATTACCATGAAAGGTGGCATATTATTTATACATTGAGAGGATTACATTTCCCAGAGTCACGACTTTAACCCAATTTGTGTGCATAAAAGCGAGTTAAGGAAAGGGCTAAATGTTTTTGTAGCGCTGGGTTTTGTGCGTCTATAGTTACCACGCCTGTAAATCAATCAGTCATGTTTAAGTGGGTGCCGAGAGAAAGGACAGGCCATGACTTTATGACTTTGTGTTAGGATAGAGGCCCGTATGAGGCCTGGAACTTTTCCTTCTCCACAAGTCAACTTCATTTACTATAAATGGCCTCACGGGCTTAACCTAAAGGGTTAATTTTTTACCTTGGAAAGCGTTTCCTGATGACATTCAGTTCCATGGAAGTGCATGGGTGCATATAGAAAAGGGCAACAAAGGACAATCTCCAATCAATCTGCAGTGTATCAGCAGCAGACCATTGGTAGCATTGAATGTCTGATGTCTATGGCTCTGGTAAAGTGGGGCTAGCAGCAGGAAC
This sequence comes from Oncorhynchus gorbuscha, assembly GCF_021184085.1. NCBI lineage: Eukaryota > Metazoa > Chordata > Actinopteri > Salmoniformes > Salmonidae > Oncorhynchus > Oncorhynchus gorbuscha. The sequence continues at coordinate 48,730,716 of NC_060177.1, read as the reverse complement.
AGATCTTAGTGTATAGGACTGAGATGTGAATTAAATAGATACGTGAATTAAATAGCGTCCTAGCAGACAGAAATGGGCCGCCACTCTCTCCGTGATACGGGGCTTCCCATGGCGTGGCATTTATTTGAATCTGGGTCCTGGACAACACACCTGCCTCATTCTGCTAAATAAATAAGCCTTAACCCCCCCCTCCCCCATAAACCTTGTGCCCCCCTCCCATTACCCCCAATCCCATTCCCACCTCACCTTCCGTCCCACAACTCCCAGCCAGTCCCCCATCGCTCCAGTGCCCTGATTTATTTCTTCTCCCCATCAGGCGGAGAGATGGAGAGAGGGAGAACAGGGAGAGAGGGGGAAAAATAGAAAAGTCTCATATCATCGGTGGGCCAAAGGTGACTACCCTGGGGAGAGAGTGGGAATGAAATTCTCCCAGTCCCATTTTACCAGCCATTCAAACCGCATTACTCCCAAGAAGGGAAACTTATAAAGCCTCTGCACTTGAACACATTTCTGTGTGTTTACGGGAGGGAGAGAGGGCTTGCTGTACCAACGCCTCAGTAATAGATTCCCAATTTAGCCTCTTTCTCTTTTTCTCTCCCTATTTTCCACTTCCCTCCCTCCCTCTCTCTCCCTAGGTCCCTAGTGGTAGTAGGGAAGCTGAATGTTTGTGTCTGGCCCTGACAGCGCAAGCGGTTTCACTGATTAGTGCTGATGGAGTTGATGATATAACTGTCATCCCCATAACACATATGATGTGCACTAATGTGTCTGACTTGGACTACACAGCACCTACCATCACTAGAGCACCACCTCTGTGACAGATATAAACTTGTACCAGACTGCTCTACCACAAGTCTAATAGTGTGTTTTACAAATGGGCTAATCTGCAAAGACTCTCGAGGATCAAACTTAAGTTGACATGTCAATGTGAAATTCCTATACGCTATTCTAATTGGGTTATTTTGACACCGTCCTGGTATGACAAGGGGTCTGGAACAGTCATATTATGGACCTATGTTTTGATATGTATAATATAATTAAGCAATAAGTTCCGAGGAAGGATGGTATATGGCCAATATACCATGGCTAACAGCTGTTCTTAGGCACGACACAAATCCCACAGGAGCCTTACTGCTACTATAAACTGGTTACCAACGTAATTAGGGCAGTAAAACAAAATGTTTTGTCATACCCATAGTATGGTCTGATATACCATGGCTTTCAGCCAAACAGAATTCAGGGCTTGAACCACCCAGTTTATAATACAGTATACAGTCATTAGAAGTCATTTTTCCAACAATTGTTTACAGACATATTATCTCACTTATAATTCACTGTATCACAATTCAGAAGTTTACATACACTGAGTTGACTCTGCCTTTAAACAGCTTGGAAAATTAATTACAAATGATGTAATGGCTTTAGAATCTTCTGATAGGCTAATTGACATCATTTGAGTCAATTGGAGGTATACCTGTGGATGTATTTCAAGGCCGACCAAACTCAGTGCCTCTTTGCTTGACATCATGGGAAAATCAAAAGAAATCAGTGAAGACCTCAGAAAAATAATTGTCTGGTTCATCCTTGGGAGCAATTTCCAAACGCCTGAAGGTACCACGTTCATCTGTACAAACAATAGTACGCAAGTATAAACACCACGGGACCACTCAGCCGTCATACCGCTCAGGAAGATGACGCGTTTTGTCTCCTAGAGATGAACGTACTTTGTTGCGAAAGTGCAAATCTACCCCACAACAACAGCAATTGACCTTGTGAAGATGCTGGAGGAAACAGGTACAAAATTATTTATTTCCACAGTAAAACGAGTCCTATATCGACATAACCTGAAAGGCCGCTCAGCAAGGAAGAAGCCACTGCTCCAAAACCTCCATAAAAAATCCAGACTGCAGTTTGCAACTGCACATGGGGACAAATATCGTACATTTTGGAGAAATATCTTCTGGTCTGATGAAACAAAATTAGAACGGTTTGGCCATAATGACCATCGTTATGTTTTTGAGGAAAAAGGGGAGGCTTGCATGCCGAAGAACACCATCCCAACTGTGAAGCACGGGGGTGGCAGCATCATGTTGTGGGGGTGCTTTGCTGCAGGAGGGACTGGTGCACTTCACAAAATAGATGGCATCATGAGGGTGGAAAATTATGTGGATATATTGAAGCAACATCTCAAGACATCAGTAAGGAAGTTAAAGTTTGGTCGAAAATGGACCTTTCAAATGGACAATAACCCCAAACATACTTCCAAAGTTGTGGCAACATGGCTTAAGGACAACAAAGTCAAGGTACTGGACATCACAAAGCTCTGACTTCAATCCCAATAAATTTGTGGGCAGAACTGAAAAAGCGTGTGCGAGCAAGGAGGACTACAAACCTGACTCAGTTACACCAGCTCTTTTTTATATATATATATTTTTAACCTTTATTGAACTAGGCAAGTCAGTAAAGAACAAATTCTTATTTTCAATGACAGGCTAGGAACAGTGGGTTAACTGCTTTGTTCAGGGGCAGAATTACAGATTTTTACCTTGTTAGTTCAGGGATTCAATCGTGCAATGCTCTAACCACCTGGGTACCTGTTAGGAGGAATGGGCCAAAATTCACCCAACTTATTGTGGGAAGCTTGTGGAAGGCTACCTGAAGGCTACCTGAAACGTGACCCAAGTTAAAGAATTTAAAGGCAATGCTACCAAATACTAATTAAGTGTATGTAAACTTGTGACTCACTGGGAATGTGATGAAAGAAATAAACGCTGAAATAAATCATTTTCTCTACTATTATTCTGACATTTCATATTCTTAGTGGTGATCATAACTGACTTAATACAGGGAATTTTTACTAGGTTTAAATGTCAGGAATTGTGAAAACTGAGTTGAAATGCATTTGGCTAAGGTGGATGTAAACTTCTAACTTCAACTGTGTAGATTTTGACCAACATAGGTCTATAATATGAATGATCCTGATTTCTTTCTATGTATTAGTTGATTAGGCCTGCCGTGTGCACTATCATTTTTTATTGACACAGATACGTTTGAGTAAAAGTTAACTAATTATAATATTATGCGTAAATTCCATGAGACTGCTCACAGGCTATGATTAACCTGTGGACCTCGCCTATTTCAACGACTAAGTGGTCATTAGATATTATAGAAACTACTTTTAATTAGGTTAGTATGTTACCTTTTGCTTGCATGTCATTGGCTGCTTGAGGATACCAGTATACCGTGCATGTTTTCTTTTTTAAACGGTTATACATTTCACTGTGCCAATTCCATGCAATTGAGTTAACAGGTGTCATAACACACTGACCATGATGGCAGAGGCCAGCGGATCACTCATCATCATCACCGCTAGTGTGTATTGCTGTGTGTTTGTTTGCGAGAGCGCGTGTGTGCGTCAACGTGAGGCTGCGAGTGGTGTAACATGAACGTCAAGCAAAGTGATGTCCAAGGCCTCACAGAAAGCCACGTCCATGCCAGACTGATGATGTGGCATAGAGGGAATCACTGCAGTCGAACACACACAGGTAACCTCCACTGTTTCTATAGTATAATTGTAAAACCAATCACATTGTCCGTCTGTTGGAATACAACAGATGAATAATTGTTTTATGTTATACATTTTGTATTGTTGACGCTTGTTGGTTAACAGGTATACACATATTCATAGCATTCACAATGATAGTATTGTTTTTGTAACCAGATATGCCTTCGGCTTTGTGCGCTTAAATCAAGGACATTGTCACACAGAGGCAGATCTGACTAGGTATCTCAATGTCGATGACCTCAGCGTGTTTGTATATGCTAGTAGTGTCAACACAGTTGTATACATTTTTTAAAATATGTATTATCCATTGACGGTAAAGTATATGAGTATGCAGAATACGAATACATGACTGCATTTGAATAAACAGAGTTGTTTTCTCTATGCATCTGCTCTTGACTTCAAGCCATTTCTGAACCCTCTCAATAGGTCTGATCCATGTAGGTGTCTATAAGCATTTACAGTGAATTCCAACATGAAAAAAGAGAACCCCCAAAAACGAAGTCAAAGTCTGCGGTGTGCCATGTCAGATCAGAGAGACCTGGAGACAGACAGACAGACAGACAGACAGACAGACAGACAGACAGACAGACAGACAGACAGACAGACAGACAGACAGACAGACAGACAGACAGACAGACAGACAGACAGACAGACAGACAGACAGACAGACAGACAGACAGACAGACAGACAGACAGACAGACAGACAGACAGACAGACAGACAGACAGACAGACAGACAGACAGACAGACAGACAGAGGGCTGTTGGTGCTGCTGGTGAGTGTGAACGGCTTTGGAAGCGGGGCGTTTAGAGTGGACCCCAGGCGACCGGTAGGGCCGTACATACATCAGTGACAATAACAGGCCCCAGGCCAGTGTACAGAACTCTATGCCAACAGGAGGTGGCAGGTGAGACCTGGCCTGGAGTCAGAAAACACAGCACAGCTGGGACTAACACGCCGTAGCTGCAGCACCCAGTCAGACCAGTGCCACTCAGTTGCTGTGACACAGACACAACCTGCCAGTGATGAACACTGAGTGAAGCAGTCAAAATGTGGATTTCTCTTCTGAACTGCCGTGGAGAAAAACTAACAGGAACAAACAATAGGATTTCAGATAAGTTGGGAACTGATGTTGTGAGTAAGTATGAATAATACAACATGGGCTGGGCTTTCGATGAGACCCTCCGTTCAATGTCCTTTTCACACCTATACGTTTTCAACATAAGCCTACAAAGGAAACACTAGATCCTGCCCTTTGCTTTGTCTCATGCCCACGGCTTCAAAGTGAAACCAGGGAAGGCCTCTCCGACATCTTCTCCATCGGCACATCTCACATTCCTACCTTTGGTTCTTCTTCTGAACAGAGGGCACACGAACGGCCTGTCCCCTCTTTTCTTGAGACCATAAGGGGGTATTTTAATCAGCCTTGTGTGCAAATGAAATGTCACGCCCTTTAATGTGAGAGCACTCGGGGAAATGTCGATTAAAATGTCAAGTGGTTGCGGGGATATGGGACTGGGAGGGTTAATGTCATCTATGGTACAGTAAGCTGGATCAGGAGCCAGTGGGCATCCCCAACCTTCCACACAGACACTGAGTAGAGTGGAGACACTGAGCCCGGGTCACAAATTCTGCGTTACCCACCGCTCAATGACCTGCCACTTGCACAGTTTGGTACACACACGTTTTGTACTTTTGTACATACACACACGTTTATGCACGCACATGCACGACCACAGAAACTCAGAGACTCACACAAAAGTCAGACCCAGAGATGGACATTTAAGCGCTTGTGCTTAAAATATAGTCATTATTATTAGGAGTGGATTCATTATTCCGTGCAGGTTTCAGGTATGAGCTTGACGTCGGGCAACTAGCAACTAAGACTTCTCATTTTTTGAAAGGTGATCTTCAGAAGAAAGGGATTATTTTCCTCTCTTGATAAAATGGCCCACCTGTCAGGGACAGTTAGGGATGACGCAGCGGTGCGTCCAATCACTGACAGGTACAGTATCGCCCAGTGAACAGCCTAGGAAAAACCTAGGAAAATAAGAACACAATAAGAACACAGTGTGTGTAGTGCATCAGGATAAACACTCTTAGCCATATCCATTTGTTACTGATGACTGATCATATGACTGACAGAAAGAGAGAAAGGGAGCGAAACAGGCTAGAGGAGAGAGAGAGGGAGACAGGAGGGAAAAAGGGATGGAGAGAGAAATAAAGAACGAGAGAGAGGAGAGAGAAAAGAAGAGAGAAGGAGAGAGAGAGAGAGAGAGAGAGAGAGAGAGAGAGAGAGAGAGAGAGAGAGAGAGAGAGAGAGAGAGAGAGAGAGAGAGAGAGAGAGGAGAGAAGTGTCTTGCATGTACCTGTACAGAATGTGCTGAGTACTTAGGGTCTGGGTTCAGGCTCAAATTAAAGGTATAGTTCACCTAAATTACTAATTGACATGTTGGTTTCCTTACCCTTTAAGCAGTCTATGGACAAGGTATGACAGCCATTCTTGCTTTGGTTTAGTTTCCTTTGTACTGTTTCCACATAATAACGTTTTAGCATTTGTGGCACAAATCCCATTCAAGTCATGGGACTGATATTACCGATATGTTCAAATGATCTATAAGTGACTTTGTTGAGCTTCACAATCAATTTTAGATACTTTTGGATGATTTTGACATGATGAATGAAAAATACTAAAATCGGTCCCAATGACTTGAATGGGATTTATGCCACAAATGCTAAAATATTAGAATGTGGAAATAGTGCCAAGGAAACATAGACAGCTTGCAGTGTAACAAACAATTAAGGAAACCACTAATTTGGGTGAACTATCCCTTTAACTGTATGGCAGACTGGACTGTCAGCTGCAATTATGCGCCATGCACTTCCTGGACCATCTTGGTAACTTATTTCCCCTCTCCCTCCCTCCTTCTGGTCCCCGCTCCAAATATCCCCGGCGAACGTAAACAGGCCACCGCCATCTCCTTGTCAGCTTAGACATCCATATAATGGGAGTCTTGCCTTCCACATTTGGAGGCTATTTTCGGGCAAAGAGATGGGCCAGCCTGAACCTCTCTTCCTTGCTCCCTCTCTTATTCCATCCCACTCTCCCCGTCTCCTGCCCTCTTGACCACATTACGGGACAATTATCTCAGTCTAGTCGGAGAGGGCAAGGAGGGTTAAATTGAATAGCCATTGGCTGTCACTGATTGCTTTTTTAGATTTATTAGATTACAAATTAGATTGGAGGACTTGGCGGTGGTCTTGTGTATGCTGGTTTCTCCAATGTGAACTGTCCTTCCTCCCAGCAGTGTGCTTTGGGTGACCTTCCCTGACTGGGCCATGTCAGACAGAGTGAGTGGCTCGTTAGGGCTTATCAGAGAGGAGCTTAACGATGGCAGGCCCATTCAGTACTAAACATGGACACACACACACACACACACACACACACACACACACACACACACACACACACACACACACACACACACACACACACACACACACACACACACACACACACACACACACACACACACACACACACACACACACACACACACACAGACAGACAGACAACCAGACACTGCTGCTGCTCCTCATCAACGTGTCACGGACTCACACGCACACACACACACACACACACACACACACACACACACACACACACACACACACACACACACACACACACACACACACACACACACACACACACACACACACACACACACACACACACACACACACACACACACACACACACACACACATCAGTGTCCGCCTTGTTGCGGCATCAGTCTCCTCCCGTATAAGTAGGGACTGATATAGAGAAACATATTGATTAGCATCATGAGGCCAGGGCGAGTGTTCCTCTGTCCCCCTGTTCTCTAGAGTCCAGAAGAATAACAGGGGGACACAAGCGTGTGCTAACCTCTACTGCTATACTGTAGTGAAGGGCCCTCTGCTCCCCCAGCCGCTGCACAGCCAGGAGGGGAGGGGAGGAGAGGGGAGCTTTAAGGGCAACACAACCCTTAGGACTCTAATCTAGCCCTGCGTGTAGTGTGGTGGGTAGAATGTGATCCCGTAGCAGCACCCTGGGGGAAAAACAAACATTTAGCCATGATGGAAAAACACATATGGGGAGCCAATCCCAGCTAAAGTGCATTTATGCATATTAGCACAGCCCTAGCCTGGTCTCTCTCCAATTGAATCATATAATCTCCTAACTAGCCAACTGTGGAGGCAGGCAGGCCATCCTCTGGGCCATGGCCAGATGTAACAGGGACCATTATTATCTCCAGGTCCCAGTGTGTCAGCTCTCCTCTCCCTTTCCATACGGATGATACTGGGGACTGGATACTGGCTCTCAGCTATATGAGCACTCATATCTGGGCCTGCATGCACTCTCCCCTCGCCTCCCTACATTAGGTTACATTATCAGCTGATTCACAGAGATTTCACGGATGAATGAAGCTGTTTGGCTGCATCGGCAACACTAGACTATCTCTCTCTCTCTCTCTCTCTCTCTCTCTCTCTCTCTCTCTCTCTCTCTCTCTCTCTCTCTCTCTCTCTCTCTCTCTCTCTCTCTCTCTCTCTCTCTCTCTCCCTCTCTCGAACTCAATCTCTCTTTCTCTTTCAGTCTCTTTCCACCTCAACCCCCCACTCTCTCTCTCTCCTTTCTCTCTCTCTCTTTCTCCATTTTCATGGATACACATTCTGGGCATGGGAGTGGTGAAGGGATAGATTATTCCCTCTCTCCTCTCCTCTGCCCTCTAATGAAAATATCATTGGGAGCAAGCAGGCCCTCACCTCACAGAACATTCTCCAGGCGATTTAAGAGTGAGAGAGAGAGAGAGTGAGAGAGAGAGAGAGAGAGAGAGAGAGAGAGAGAGAGAGAGAGAGAGAGAGAGAGAGAGAGAGAGAGAGAGGGAGGGATGGACGGATGGGGAGAAAAAGAGAGAATGAGAGGAAAAAAGTGTGATACAGAAAGGGAAGGGTTACAAGGATAGAGTGAGAGAGTGAAAGATAGAGAGAGTGGGAAATCAGACCGGGTATATTGTTCGTTCCACTCTATTTTGAGCCTACTGTCAAAATGAATTTCACATCTTAATATGGAGAAAGTGCTTACTCTCTGAAATAACAAAAAAAGAGGAGGTGGGTATGGGAGGGGCCTGAGGGTGGAAGGGGGTTGGGGTTGGTGAGGGGGATAACAATGTGAGGGTATAATGCTGACAGTAAAATAAAGAGGAGTGAAAACTCAATTAAAGGCTGAGAGTTGACAGGGCTGGTGGTAGCCTGCAGGTGGAGAGAGAAGGGGACAGATAGTGAGGATGTGGACGGGGACTATCCTGCCTTAATGAGGCTTGCCTCAAAGCTTGACTCACTGCAAGACTGCATGGCTGACTGCTGACTGGCTGCGTGGCTGACTGGCCGATGGTAATCCACAACTTTAAAAAAAAAGGGTAATATCATAGTTATTTTGTCAAGTAACGCGTGAATCATATCACTACAGGGTGAGTGTTTTCATGATCCGATCTCGACTTGTTTCCTCATTTAGTTCTCGAGCGATCAAAGAAAGGCTGTTTGGAGAAATGTCATGACAGCTGCTTACCATAAAAATGGATAGAGTATGCTCATCTGATCTTGGCCACTGATCGCTTCTGTGATAGGATAGCCAATGTCTTCTTCATGATAGTAACTCAAAGCAATACAACAAGGAATATAACATGTTACTTTCCACGCCAAGTAATGTTATAACTTAAAGCATTACTTTTGTAAGAAGTGAGTGATATGGGGCGATAGTCATTTAGTTGAGTTATCTTCACCTTCTTGGGTACAGGAACAATGGTGAATATCTTGAAGCAAGTGGAGACAACAGACTGGGATAGGGAGAGATTGAATATGCCCGTAAAGACTCCGGCCAGCTGGTCTGACAATGCTCTGAGGACGCGGCTAGGGATGCCGGCAGCCTTGCGAGGGATAACATGCTTAAATGTCTTACTCACATCAGCCACGGAGAATGACAACACACAGTCCATGGGAGCGGTGGTGTGCCAAGTTGGCAGTACTGTGTTTTCCTGGAAGCGAGAGAAAAATATTTTTTAGCTTGTCCAGGAACAAGACGTCGGTGTCCACGACATGGCTGGTTTCCCCTTTATAATCTGTGATTCAACGTGTCATGTCTGAGCCGTTGAATTGCAACTCCACTTTGTCTCTGCACTGATGTTTTGGCTGTTTGATTGCCTTATTAAGGAGGGCATAAATGGACTGATTGTGCCTATCCATATTCCCAGTTGTACTGAAATCCATTTTCAGTTTTGCGCAAATGCTGCCACGGTTTTTGATTTGGATAGTTTTTAATTGTCACAATGGGAACAACATCCCCTATACACTTCCTGATGAACTCAGTCTCTGTGTCAGTGTATACGTCAATGTAATTCTCAGAGGCAACCCGGAACATATTCCATCTTGAAACATGAATTCTGATTGGTCAAACCAGTGATGAACAGTCCTTACCATGGATACTTCCTGTTTGAGTTTCTGCCGCCTATAGGAAGGGAGGAGTAGGATGGAGGCGCAATTTGATTTACCGAAGGGAGGGCGGGGGAGGGCCATGTACCTGTCCTGGAAGGAAGAGTAGCAATGGTCAAGAGTTTTTGAAACGCGAGTGACGCAGGCAATGTGTTGATAAAACTTCACTAACATTTTCCTCAGATTTGCTTTGAAGTTCCCAGCAACAATATAGGTGGTATCAGGACATGCGGTTTCCAGTTTGATCAAAGTCCAGTATAGTTCCTTGAGAGTTGTCGTGGTATCGACTTGAAGGGGAATATACACGGTTGTGATGAAGACCGAAGATAATTCTCTTGGGAGGTAATGCTGTCGGCATTTGACTGTGAGATTTCTTATGTTGGGTGAAAATTACTTCCTGTACATTACCACAATCATACCATGAGTAGTTAATCATGAAACATACACCCACGCCTTTCTTTTACCCAGACAGTTCCTTATTACCGTCTGAGCGATGTACTGAGAACCCAGCTGGCTGTGTGGACGTGGACAGTATATCCAGAGAGAACCGTAATTTTGTGAAACAGAATATGTTACAGTCCCTGATGTCTTTCTGGAAGGAATTCCTTGACCCTGAGCCCATCTACTTCATTGTCCAGGGACTGAACATTAACGAGTAATACTGTATACTCTGAAGCGGTGTGTGATACACACGCCTCCTGAGTCGGACTAAAAGTCCACTCCAAATTCCTCTTCTTCGCCAGCAGCGTCTTGGAGCAGTCTCTGGGATAAGTAAAATTGTCTTGGGGGGTTACAAACAAAGAATCTAATTCAGGAAAGTCATATTTCTGGTCAGAAATGCTGGAGAGTTACCACCACTCTAATATCCACACGTTATTTCCCACTGCGTGATGTTCTGAGCAAATAATGTGATAAGTAACACCAAAAAAAAAAAAAATGAAATGCTTAGGAGCCATGAACAGGGAGACCACGTCTATCGGCGCCATCTTGTTATGTCTGTCTGTGTGTGTGTGTGTGCCTGGCACCTACCCATCTCAATTGGGCATTAAAGGTTATTTTAATTCACAAATGTTTCCAAAAGCTCTTATCCCTCAGCTTACAATCCATGACCTCACTTACTCCAAACGAAACCAGAATAAAATCCCCCTAAACGATATATGATATAACATAATAATAGAATATTCCAGAATAACTGCAGGTTACAGAGAAACAATAAAGCAAAAATCACACAATGAGCTCTCAGTTCAAGTCTATCTCTCCATACTGAAAGACAAGTCTCAGATAATTCCAGAACTTCCCTTTACGTTTGACTAAACTCATGTTAACCCCCCCCCCCACCCACCCCCCGTAGGTTAGAATGACTCCAGTGATTCCCTATTCACTAACCAGTTTATTGGAGGTCTTTCAACACACTTGGTCTTCGTTGACTTTGGGAATTTCTACCCTTTCCATTGACACTCGCAGCATTCGATGAAACGGGAACATTTTCTTTCCCGGCGAGGGAAAACTTTCCTTGAAATCTCATATCTGTATTGCCTATTCCGATCATTACCACATTAGGGGGGTGTGTGAGCCAGGGAATAAGAGAGAAGTAAAGAACTTCATAGTGGCAAAGTTGAGCTAAAGAAGCTGGAGCGTGGAATCAGACGAACGAAACCCCTCGAGGGGGAGAGAGAGACTCAGAAAGAGCGAGAAAGAGATGGAGAGTGTGAGGGCTGCTGCTCGGCTCGGCGCGCCGCTGGTTGCTCGGTGTTGGGGATGATAAAACAGTGGGGGTGACGCAGGGCCCTGAGCTACAGTCCCATCACCAGCTTCAGTACAGAGACAGGAACACAGAGACCGTTAGCTGGTGTTTGGCTGCTAAAGCACCTACCTCAATGGATGGGCTGATTGCACAGCCCTGACTCATCTTTGGCTACATGTCTAACCCCGGGGAGTCTCCGATTGGCATGAAGATACTAATGGAGCGGAGCAGCGTTCGCTGCTGGGACTGGCAAATCTCCCACTGCAGGGATGCAGCGCAAGTCTACACGGGATCAGCTCCCTCCAGTCAGCACTGGGTTTTGATCTACACTGCAGAGCTCTTTGATGTCTTAATCAGTTTCCCTATCGGGCTGAGGGAGGGAAGGGCGGTGGAGAGTGGGGGTGGGGTGGTGGGGTGGTGGTGGGGGGTTACCCTGGCCAAGACACGGGGTGAGGAGCTTTGTGTGGGTATACAGTAGGCTCCACACTATACAGTAGGCTTGGTCTGTCTGGGTCACACTACACTATGTTGACCTCAAACTATCTTTTGGCCTCTTTGTCACACAGGATGGGAGAGTAGATTTTAAGTCTCATAGAGATGATTACGAGACATGAAACAGAGAGACAAGACTTCAATGTACTATAATTAAACCGGGCAACCGCTGTCTTGAGTGAGGAGCGGAGGACAAAAAGAGGGGAAGAGAGAAAGATGGAGAGAAAGATGGAGGGAGAGATGGGAGTGGGAGAAAAAAAAAGATGGCTGAAGATTAAACAAGGAGATTAAAGAGAAGGGAATCAGAGATGTATTTCATTCATCAAAAGTTATGGACCCCCCACCTACCCACGGCTTCTCCTCCAGGCTAAATGTTCTGTTCCAGGGAGCCCCATGATGTACCGAAGAAGAGTGGGTGGAAGGAGAAGAGCCCAGCACAGCACCAGAGCCATCTGAAGAGATATCTCCCAGTGAACGCTGTCATCTCCTCCCTGCTCTCTTAGAAAGAAATGAATGTCAACAAAACGAGGGCTTCCAAATACTGCATAGCTGCTCTCTGCTTCTCCGCAGAACAAAAACAAGAATCACCCGCGGAAACTGTCATCTCGTCTTCATGTCACTGAGAACGCAGAGGGGAAATGATCTAATAGCACGTTTGAAGTTAAACGGAGGCCTATAATACAGCAAAATGCTTAATTAAAATGAAAGTAGCAGTGTGGAGATGATACCCAGCAGGCTCTAATAGGCGCCTGCAGGTTAATTACAACAAGTAATGTCTATGGTGCTTTGTGTATCAATCAAAGGTGTGACTAGCATCGCTGCCATGCCTATCAATCACAGTGGGCTCTATGGGATATGTGCGTTTGTCTGCGTGCGTGCGTCAGTGCGTGCGTGCACGCCATCAACCTGGAGGATCATAAGACCAGCTGGTTTGACCTCACTGATAAAACATGATTTGAGAGACGCGATGTACTGTGCACCTGAAGGCCCTTGAGAGCATTGTCATACATCAGGTAACTTTCGTCTGCAGTTGAGGGGCTAGCGTTGCGTGAGGCTGACGCCATTTACATGACCAAATCAGATCTGTAAAATCTAACTTCCACTGTCATGATGGGAGAGGCAAAAGCGACTACAGCTGCTGAAAGAGATATCCACTAGTAGAAGCAACATCGACTTCTCTAACACAGGCCCCTCTGCTATGCTACAGGAATCTGCTTTGTCGTACAGTGTTGGAAATCTGCCGTGTGGAAAGTGTTAGTCTGAGGTGTGGTATCACCCAGACCCTGGATTATAATTCATCTAGATGAAGGATCCAGACAGGAAGTGAGCGTGGTGTCTCAGAACTGGCTAAAGGAACACCGTCTTAGTAGCCAGCCTTCTGATTGGACAATTAGCTGCTGAATCGAAAACTACCTTCTAGAAGATTTGGCTGACTGGAGGAACCATGCTACTTTCCTGGTGAAGGGAGGGGATCAGCATGTGGACCATGGAAATAAGGAGCTGGCAGATCTTTCGGAAACAGGCATGAGGAATTTGTCTAGTCCAGGCTCAGTGAAATAATATTACGCATATACTTAAACTTCAAAGGGACTGTGCAGGGCAAAAAATCCACCCGGCACCCGGGCTAAACTGCTCTCACTTAGTGGTAATAAAGTCAATAAACAGATAGATAAACACTCTGATACAGATGCACACTTTACTACTCGACTACTGTACCATAACCACCTAATGCTTCCCGCCCCCGAAACGAGGTGCTCAAAACGTTGCCAAAACACATTTCCTTAAATAACCCGCCATTTGATTGAGCTTTCTTTTGCCTAAATTATAGTGCACATTAACTCCCTCCGTAGCCACGGAATTTAATCCATCAATTACCGAAAGAGCTATTGCAAATTCTCCCCGTCGCTCGCAAATTGCGGCTCCACACACAGTCTCATGGTAGATTTGCCCGCTCTCTATATTTATCTCCTTCCGATGAATATTTATTTCTAATACTTATATGTCTGCAGGCTGTGCCGTGATTCGCCATCCTGCACCGGCATTAGTAGCCCAATAATAGGGCTTAGAATTACATGTGGAACCCTGTTGGAGCCTCATGGTGGGATTTAAGGTGGGACTTATCCTGTTCCCAATTATTCACTCCAGAAGCGCCTTTTGCGACTCCACGAAGACAGGGCTGCGAGATTTGACACGGGCCAGTTTGGATCGAGGGGAATAGAGCCGAGGGGACAGAAGAGGGTGATGCGAGGGTGGGGGAGGTACTGGCAGAACTTAGGTTCAGCCGAGTTGGCAAAATACCCATGTGACAAAAGACGTGCTAATACACTGAGGACGTTTCTTATCCTAGGCAAGATGAAATAATCATTTTACCTCGCTCATGAGAAAGAGTGTAACGATGACGGGCCCCCTTTGCCGTAACATCATTCTGCGGAACCTGAGAGGGGAGAGAAATTGGACATTTTAAAAAGTGCGTGTTGATGTGGACAGTAAAATAAATGTTTTGTCCGTCTGACCTTTGGCCTAAAATGGTGAGCGAGACAGCTGTGGCACACCTAGTCACATGTTCTGCCTGGAGCTTTGTTGACAGCCAATCCCAAATTCTTTCTACATATCCTCCCCCTCCCACCCCACCCGTTCCTGCCCCCCTGGCCTACGCATCTGAGGGACTTGATGGAAAATGAAAGTCATGAGTTCAAAACCTGGGGGGCTTAAACCTATCAGTCCATCTTGTTGACAGATGTCAGTTTTGGGAAGCTAAGTATCATCAGAGAACTCTGGAAGGATGAACCCCCCCCCCCTCCCCCTAGCACCCCTGTGGTTAAAAAACTGGAGACAGGACATAGCACTGTGACTGGCCACAAAATATACACCAGAACATACAGCGGACCAACAACAATCAAAAGTCCACCTGCAAATAAAGCAAAGTCAATGGTGGGGACCAACACGAGTTCTCTACAGTGTCAAGTTCAATGTGAAGCTCCAGGCGTGGAAAGAGAGAAAAGGGACTGAAAGAAAGCATAAGAAACGTGTGAATCTCAGCCCACTGTTTCCATGTTGAGCCTTGATAATGAATCGTAGATTGAGGAGGTTAAGTAGAAATAAAACTGGCAATAGGAAGAAAACCCAGAGCGGTTTGACCTTCTACTTCCATTGTCAGCAAACCAATCACTAGCAGCACCCAAATCTTAACATATGCCTGGGGCCAAACTCACTCTACACATGCAGGGAGGGGGGCACTGAGTAGAGGTCCTCTTTAGCGGTACGAGGGGAGTGAAGAACTCCAACCACATCCATACCATACTCATTCTCCTCTATTCTCTCTTCTATTCATCCCTTGAGTGTCCCTGTTTTTGTATAGTTGCACTCCCCTCAGTGTCCAGTCACATCTTTAATTGATTTTTTTTTGCAAAGACACACGGCACTGAATAGGAGCAATGGTATGGTGAGAGGTGGGGGGGTAGAGGGTGGATTGGCAGGCAGTTGTGATCTTTGGGTGGTGGTGGTTGGGGCTGGCTGACTGGGGGAGCCAGGGCTATGGATCAGGTTCCTGGGCCAGCTGTCTCAAGTGCACTGAGACCCTGACAGAGCCTCGCAAACAGAGCAGGATAATAGGAACAGGAGCTCTGTAACACGAGCCTCGTCCTTACAAAATCAACTCCACGGTCACTCCTCTCTGCTTTGAGTCCCCAACACACACATGTCCCCAACACACACACACGCACGCACGCACGCACGCACGCACGCACGCACGCACGCACGCACGCACGCACGCACGCACGCACGCACACACACACACACACACACACACACACACACACACACACACACACACACACACACACACACACACACACACACACACACACACACACACACACACACACACACACAGACACAGCCCAAAACCATCCCTATGCTCTCTAATGTCTCGCTGAGTGAGCATTTTGATTGATCTAAACGTAGAAGGTAGTTCTAGGATTCGCGTGTGGGCAAACAAGCCCCATCCTCACCTCCCGTCCGAATGCCACCAATACCTCAGTGTCAAAGGACCAGGGTGAGGTTAAGGTTGGAATTGAGGTGAACCCCCCTCCCCCACCCGCCCCCCACACTCGTCTGGACTGTGGTCACCATGTGGTCATCACGCCCAATAAACTGTTTGTGTCAGCTGTGGATCTGCCGGGGTGGAGGGGACCACAAGATTCTCTCAGGGTTCCACTGTGATCTCTAGTGACTCTCTGGTTTGTGACATGCTGTTTTCTGTGGTTTTGCCGAAATTCAAAATCAAATCAAATCAAATTTTCCTTGTCAATATTCAATTATTTTGCACAATTACACACCTTGCAAAAGATTCAAGATATGTATATTGGATTAATCAGTGAGGTTGAGTCATAAAAATATCCAAGCAATTACAGTGGATTATTATTATTATTAAAGTTGTTCGGGCTCATGCTATACTGTTATACCTACGTTACTAAAGCATATATTACCACCTGACGATGAGACTTAAGGATTTCCATGGAGAAACACCATTGGTATGTCAAATATAGGTTTTGTGGAGAACATAGCCCGTGTCGCCAATCCATCAAAATCCAATATAAAGTGGGACAAAAAAGAGAAACGAGAGAAACAACAGGATTAAAGGCAACAATATGTCAAGTTGACATCAAGACATACAGGAATCCCATTAGCAAAAACCACAAAACCAGTATAGCACCATGGGTTTTCTCCTGAAGGGTAGCTTCGCCCCTAACTCTACAGTCTCAAAATATATTCCCTGTCTGTAACATGACAACAATTCCAAATAACAGTAGTGGTCTTGCTGAAGGAAGCACACTAATATTTCTCTGAAATGAATTAGATCACCAGATTCTACACACTAAAACCCCACACTATTTGATTAGAAGGGGTCTGAGGACAACTCAATATTGTGTGTGTTCAGTGTCTACCGTGGATACCGAGTGGGCGGGGAGGCTGGATGTAAGCGACGGTTGTGCTTGCCTGCATTAGACCTCACACTTTGGAAGTGTGACTCTTTCACCTACCCTTAACCCACAGCCTGATGTAAGACCCTCAACCTGTACCCCTCAGGCTCTGTTTTTCTCCCCTCTGTCTTCAGCCTGTCCCTGTCCTCCTTTGCCCTCTGCTGTCTCTCATCATCTCTCCCTTCTCCCTCCGCCCATACCCCTCCACGCCCTCTGCTACTGGCTCTCTCTCTCTCTCTCTCTCTCTCTCTCTCTCTCTCTCTCTCTCTCTCTCTCTCTCTCTCTCTCTCTCTCTCTCTCTCTCTCTCTCTCTCTCTCTCCACTCACATGTCACTCTATATTCCTCTTTCCCCTCTCCAGGCATGACGCACATCTCTCTCCTCCATGGTCCCTTCTTTACCCCGTTCTCCCTCTTTCTCCTATCTGCTCCCTTTCACCACTTTCTCCTCTCGTCCTCCCGTTCCCACCCCTTTGATCTGAGAGACACGGCGCAGCACACACGAGGTGACCCCAGAGCACTAGGGTACACCCAATTACTGGGACATTTTATTTATTTTTTTAACTCGGCTTCCGTCTCTTCCAATTTTCCAAATCCGCCGGACAAACCATGAAGGTGTACACCGGCAATTGGGGACATATTTTTGCAGCTCCATTAAAGTCAACCAAGGAGAAACCAAGTGTACGTTTATGCTGGCATTGGCTCCAACTAGACCTATTAAAGTGTGATTGGAAGCTGGGGGGAGGAGGGGTAGCGGGTAGCGCTGGCGGTGTGGCCGGGGTGTGGGGGATTGTGTGTAAACAGCCTGCACAAGGGTATTATTCTATAAATCCCGCTCACTGAAGGCTTAAATGTAACATTGAACAGCATTACAGTAAAGTAGTGATACTGTTTTTATGGAGAAAGGTTCAAAAGTTCAGGTCTCGCCACACCAGACCCCGCTGTCCAATGGAAACAGTGCCGCCTCGATTAGTCCATTGACCTTCCTCACCCAGCAATAAGAGCTAGAATAGTGAGCATGCTTTCAGAGAGGGGACTGGCCTAGCTGTTAGAGGGCTATAACACTGAACACTGACGGTCTGATGCCTTCTGCGGGCGACTGGGGTCAGGGACAGCTCACACGTTACTGTACGAGGACAGACGCGTAGATACAGCGTGTCTTTGATTAAACATGATTAAACGTTCTAATTGGGAGAGTATTAGCAGTCAGACAGGACTACAACACATATCCTGCTTACAGATCCGTGTTTACATTTCTAGGGTCAGTTTAGACAGAGTCAGTTCTAGTTTTTAGGGCATACTATACTCCAATCTGCATTTCCTCAGCAAACAGGCAGCGTTTCTACCTTCAGTCTGTTGCTTGGTTAAGAAAGAGTGATGGAGGGGGGGGGTCAGGTTTTCGTGGTTATTCTATTTTGGCCCAGGAGCCTCGCTGAATGTGGTCGAGAGGTCAGAGAAGAGGGACAAACTACGCGGAGGGGTGGACAGAGGGAGAGCAAGAGGGAGAGAGGGAAGATGAGGGAGAAAGAAAGTACGAGAGATGGTATCCTTACACGGTGACAAACCTGTTGTGTTGTCCAAACCCCAAGCCTGAAGCATGCAGCTCTAGCAGCTTTATTTGCAGCCCTAATTGGGGAGACAGTATTGTGTCACGGAATGGCACTCAACTGCAACACGGTCGATGAAGGGAGCGCTTTAATTTGAAGTTGGGCGACTCAAATCACTGAGCGAGGGAGAACGAGAGGGAGAGAGAAAAAACAAGGGCGAGAGCCATAAAACCAAAAAAAAGAAGAATGTAATCTCTGAAGAGATGTTTAATTGTCACAAAGAACATATCGGGCAATTTGCGTAGCATCCGCGGAGGGCTCGCGATTTTCTTGTTCATGCTAAAGCGCTCTCTGTCTGGCTGCCAAGACAACCCAACAGTGGTGAATGAAGTGGTCCACTAACCCAGCTCTGAGTAGGCAGCAGCGCTAATAGCTTTTCAGAAAGGAAACAACAACAACAAACTACAACAACAACATCATCCATGACCGGAGTCCCTTGGGATGGCGTCTCAGTGAAAACAGAGCGAGAGCTCAAGGAGCTACCAAGAGGAAGTAAGGTCATGGACTGATTAACTCGTCTATATACTTACTGTGTTGCATGTCCGTTTACTAGTAGTATTTACACACACACGCCAGCACCCAGATACAGACAAATGGCCGATCTGTCACGCAAATGTGACTGGCTGCTCTGCTGCTGGCCTGGGTCACACAGGGGTTACGGGCCACCTGAGGACGCTCACTTATTATACTGAGGCTGTCTCTCTCTCTCTCTCTCTCTGTCGTTCAGTATGTCTGTCTCTCTTTTGCTCTCTCTCTATATCTCTCTCTATCTCTCTCTCTCTCTCTCTCTCTCTCTCTCTCTCTCTCTCTCTCTCTCTCTCTCTCTCTCTCTCTCTCTCTCTCTCTGTCGGTCAGGATGTCTGTCTCTCTTTTCTCTCTCTCTCTATCTCTCTCTCTCTCTCTCTCTCTCTCTCTCTCTCTCTCTCTCTCTCTCTCTCTCTCTCTCTCTCTCTCTCTCTCTCTCTCTCTCTCTCTCTCTGTCGGTCAGGATGTCTGTCTCTCTTTTTCTCTCCCTCTCTCTCTCTCTCTCTCTCTCTCTCTCTCTCTCTCTCTCTCTCTCTCTCTCTCTCTCTCTCTCTCTCTCTCTCTGTCGGTCAGGATGTCTGTCTCTCTTTTTTTTTCTCTCTCTCTCTCTCTCTCTCTCTCTCTCTCTCTCTCTCTCTCTCTCTCTCTCTCTCTCTCTCTCTCTCTCTCTCTCTCTCTCTCTCTCTCTCTCTCTCTCTCTCTCTCTCTCTCGGTCAGGATGTCTGTCTGTCTTTTTCTCTCTCTTTGTCAGTCTCTCTGTCTGTCTGTCTCTTTTTCTCTCTCTTTCTCTGTCTCTCTCATTATTTATAAACACATAAAAACATCGTTTTTATTGCTGTTGCCTTGGACACATTGTGGTGTAACAGGTGGAGTGAGGTAAGTTTGAGTGAGAGAGAACGAGAGAGGGAGGGACTTCTGTATGTGTAATGTTTACTGTTAATTTTGATTGTTTATTTCACTTTTGTATATTATCTACCTCACTTGCTTTGGTAATGTTAACACATGTTTCACATGCCAATAAAGCCCCTTAAATTGAATTGAATTGAAAGAGAGAGAGAGAGAGAGAGAGAGAGAGAGAGAGAGAGAGAGAGAGAGAGAGAGAGAGAGAGAGAGAGAGAGAGAGAGTGTTTGATACTGAGAGTGCGCCTCATACACTTGTGGTCTGTCATTACCGCAGCATAACAAGTCCACTTGTGCTTTGAGCTTCTGCCAAAACTCCCTGCCTAGCTTGCCTTCCCCTGTGTGGTGGAGCATAGCAGAGCTGAACAGCAACAGACCATCACCAAGTGAATAGGCTATACAGCACTACCACAGACCCATGAAATACCAGAAGTACAATGGGGCTAATGTTGTTGATTTTAGTGTTACATATTGCATCTACACTGAGTGTACAAAACATTAGGAACACCTATCTAATATGAGTTACACCCCCTTTTGCCCTCAGAACAGCCTCAATTGATCAGGCATGGATTCTACTAGGAATCGACAGGCGTTCCACAGGGATGCTGGCCCATGTTGATTCCAATGCTTCCCACAGTTGGGTCAAGTTGGCTGGATGTCCTTTGGGTGGTGGACCATTCTTGATTACACACGGGGAAACTGTTGAGTGTGAAAAGCCCAGCATCGTTGCAGTTCATTACACAAACCGGTGCGCCTGGCACCTACTACCATACCTCGTTCAAAGGCACTTAAATATTTTGTCTTGCCCGTTCACCCTCTGAATGGCACACATACACAATCCATGGCTCAAGTCGTATAAATCCTTCTTTAACCTGTCTCCTCCCCTTCATCTACACTGATGGAAATGGATTTAACAAATGACATCAATAAGGGATCGTAGGTTTCGCCCGGATTCACCCGGTCAGTCGATGTCAAGGAAAGAGCAGGCGTCTTTAATGTTTTGTAAACTTGTTGTTTAAAGAGTCCTGAAGAGTTTTACAGAAGGGGGCATGAGTAGCCTATATGCTAGCAGTATTTGTTTGAATGCAGTTTTGCAAAGTAAAACATCCCTTGCCAGGAAATCATCCCTGCGGTCAGTACTGTTCTTTTCCGGGCTACCCTGGAATGTGTATGTGACTGTCTGAGGGGCTACTACCTTTCAGAGAATGTTAGGAGGGGAAGGGGGACGGAAAGAGGGGGAAAAGGGGAAGAGAGGGGATGATAACTTGGAGAGAAAGACTGACTTGCCTAGTTAAATAACGGTTAAAGAAAGAAAAAAGAAAGAAAGCGAGAGTTGTCTGTGATGTATTGGCGGCCCCACAGTGTTGGCATGACAGAGAGAGATACTCACCTGGTGCGGGGCACATTCTGGAGCAGACCTGTCAATCAAACATGCCCCGAGAGAGAGAGAGAAACAAAGAGAGCTAGAGAGAGAGAGAGAGAGAGAGAGAAGCCAGATGTTTGCCTGGCCTTGCCTCTCCTTACTTGGCTTGGCCTGGCGGAGTAGAGGAGGTGGGTGGATGAGGAATGGGTGGATGAGGAGGGCTGTGTTGGACATGTGCACTCTGTTGTGACTAGTACCAGATGTGCTCCATTGACCCACATCACCCAGGCAGTAGACATACCACATAGGCCTGGATCTCCCAGACCCACCGCACAATCAGACACACACCTGTTTCCATTCACAGGCCACGCAGGGAGAAGTGCATCCTGGGAAACACTGTCATGTTCTTTCTATCGTTCACGTCTATTTCTATATTTCCCCCACCTATTAGTGTTGTCTCTTTTTTCCCTCTTGTCAAACTCATCTTTGATATGTTTACTCTAGGGGCTAATGAGAAACTCGAACAGATTTCAAGGTTTAGAAAAAACCCGCTAATGACCTGGTGGAAATATTAATTGAATTTCCCATCCAAACACAAAGAGCTGGTTCAGGGTAACAAGATATTCCAAGGAGATGGCTGTTTGATTTGGGCCCTTGTTTCATGTTACAAATTCTGAATTAGCTTAAGTAAGTGCACCTGCATGACCCCCAAGTGCTCCAGAGGTCAAAGTCATTCAAACATTTAAAGAATGGTAATTAAATTACCCTTGGTGGTGAATAACTTTCATTTGGTAGCCACACAAATTGCTTCCAGCTTTTGTCTTCCACAAAGTTCCCCCTTTCAGCTGTGTTTTCATATTTTTTCGGTTAGGACATGGAGCAACAAACAACCGCTCGTTTTATAAATCTTAAGTAATCACAGCTAATTCGGACCATTTAAACGTGCACTCTGTTTCGGTTGTTTTTCGCTGAGGTTCACAGAGGGAAGAAGGGCAGGAACTTGACAGCGAGCAAAAGCTAATACAAGCACTTCTACGGCAAATTAACTTCTATATCCCGCTGTCTTGATTTATGAAGTGAAATAAAAAGGGGTCCCAGTGTGGTATTAGTGGGTTTTTCGCTGGGGCCGGGGTGGGACTTAGGGCCCATATTTCAGTGGCCTTGTGAGAAGCTTTGAGTCCAGGTGGGGCCCCTTAATGTGGCTCCAGTGAGGTCCACATGAAGTGTAGCCATCGCAGCACAGTAACTCTTCATCGGGACCTGGCCCCTAGCCAGCCCAGCTACTACCTGAGTCTCTTTGAAGAGCGACACATTGGCCCCGGTATTTAACCATGCTCTTTGAGGTCCTGGTGCTGGGAGCAAGGGGATAAAGAGCAACAGAGAGAGAGAGAGAGAGAGAGAGAGAGAGAGAGAGAGAGAGAGAGAGAGAGAGAGAGAGAGAGGTGCAGTAGCAAAGGCAATTTAGGTTTGAACTGTGATGAAATAATCCACTTCATGAAGTGACAGGGATGGCAGCAGCGAGCAGCAACAAACCCCCTGGCGACCCGCCGGCTTGTTTCGTAACCAAGCACTCTTCATCAGACTGTTGATCATCAAACAACCCTCTCTCTGCTCATTGTTTACCAGCTATAAATCGTTATGCCCCCACCCATCAAGTTGTGTTTCCTAGGGATACTCAGAGCACTTCATCAACAACGCTAGCCTAGTTTCTATTACCGTACCGTCTCTCTGCTAGCCATTTTCTAAGCAGTGCTACCCGAGCACAAGGGAGGTTTGAAACCGAGAGACACGACTATCGATTACACTGATAACACCTGTGATTCCGATCCAATGGTGGAGTGGAACATTTCGTCCACAATAGTTTCTCAATTTAGCACTGACTACATGCAGAAGGCACAGTACTCAAAGGTAGACTGTCGGAATGAAAAGAGAAAACGCTCCCAATAGCAGCGGCAAAGGGTAGCTCAGCGGTTAAGAGCATTGGGCCAGTAACCGAAAGGTCGCTGGTTTGAATCCCTGAGCCGACTAGGTGAAAAATGGGACAATGTGCCCTTGAGCAAGGCACCTAACTGTAAATGACTAAAATGTTGATAGAATTTAAAAAGCAATTTTGCATCCAAGTAATCATAACCATGAATTTAATCTGAGCAGTTGGATTTTTTTGGTCTAAATAGCAAATACAAATACTAATAGTTATATCATCAAGTTAGGTGAAATACAATGTTTTAAGACAATTTTCTAAGAGAAAATTCTCCAACTATTGCCACAGTAAATAAGAGAGACAGAGATGACTCTACTGGATGCTGTTCTATAGCCTTTCATATAGTTCAGCGCTAGAACTTTTGCAGCGTGTTAAATATTTATAGCGATTAACCCAGTTCAAGCTCTGCTGCAGTCTAGAGTTCAAAGAGCCTGCTGCTCGGTGCTGGGCCTGTGTGCTCTCCAGCAGTTTAGCTCTATCAGGGGCTACTGCAATGCACCATGGCCTAGACTGGCCTCGCACTGGCACACACACACACTCTCACATACACGCATGCAAACGTGCACATACATGCGCACATACACACAGCCTCACAGCTCACATACACAGTGAGAGATAATTAGTAAAAGACGAGGGGGCGGCCCGGCTGCTCTCTCTCTCTCTCTCTCTCTCTCTCTCTCTCTCTCTCTCTCTCTCTCTCTCTCTCTCTCTCTCTCTCTCTCTCTCTCTCTCTCTCTCTCTCTCTCTCTCCCTCTCTCACTCTCTCTGCACTCATCTCTCAAATTCAAATGGTTTTATTGGCATGGAAAGGGTTGCCACATACATTGCCAAAGCAAACATATCGACACACCAAATTTTGACAGATGCACAATCGAGAGCATCCTGTCGGGCTGTATCACCGCCTGTTGCGGCAACTGCACCGCCCACAACCGCAAGGCTCTGCAGAGGGTGGTGGGTCTGCACAACGCATCACCGGGGTCAAACTATCTGCCCTCCAGGACACCTACAGCACCCGATGTCACAGGAAGGCCAAAAAGATCATCAAGGACAACAACCACCCGAGCCACTGCCTGTTCACCCCGCTATCATCCAGAAGGCGAAGTCAGTACAGGTGCATCAAAGTTTGGTCCGAGAAAACAAAAAAAAAACTTTATCTCAAGGCCATCAGACTGTTAAACAGCCATCACTAACACAGAGAGGTGACTGCCTACATACAGACTTGAAATCATTGGCCACTTTAATAAATGGATCACTAGTCACTTTAATAATGCCACTTTAATAATGTTTACATATCTTGCATCACTCATCTCATATGTATATACTGTATTCTATACCAATAATAGCATCTTGCCTATGCCGCTCAGTCATCACTCATCCATATATTTACATATTTTTATTCCATCCCTTTACTTAGATTTGTGTGTATTAAGTAGTTGTTGCGCGATTGTTAGATTACTTGTTAGATATTACTGCACTGTCGGAACTAGAAGCACAGGCATTTTGTTACACCCGCATTCACATCTGCTAACCATGTGCACGTGACCAATACAATTGGATTTGCTTTGATTTAATTTGAAATCAATGTTGACGCAGATAGATAAATAATAGGAAAAATAATACTACTCAATGATTTTATAACTAATTAGCAGGACACTACAGTAAGCAATAATTTTAAAAAATTGAAATATACAGGGAGCAATGTTATTGCTCAAGTTGGTTGTTCTTACAGGCGTGGCAGGAAGCTACATATTTTGCAGTGAATATGGCACAAAGTGTTTTTTATCCCAATAGATATTAGATGTTCTCCTTTTCTGTTGTTGGTTTCAAAATTGTTGTATTTGTTTTCAATTTCGGGAGAAAACCGCCCGCAAGTCTGTATAGTTCTCGCAGTGTAGGAGAAAAATGCAGCTCTGTCTCGACCTCTCTCTAAGGGCAGTGAGCACACATCTCTCTCACACACTGTCGGTTTCTGCCACATTGCTTCATCTCTCCCTCTCTCCCTGAGACTCTAGATAAACTCTACGTAGCTGCAACATTCCTTAGCGTGGCATATTCACTCTGTAAATAGGTCCGGACACCTCAGAGATCAAACGCAACCTCCATCGAGGTGCAATTACCCCGACTCCAATCTCTCCATTCCCTCCTATCAAGTCCGCTACCTCCCTTACCCCCTACCCCCTACCTACCTGCACCCTCTCTCCAAGGCCTGGCCACGACGGCCTCAACAAAAGCAATCTTTATTTACAGAGAACGACCCGTGGAGAGTTCGAGCGAGAGCGGCCAAGTGCTGTCAGAGGACGTGTTGGCTGGATGCTTCGCAGACGGCCGAAAATGTGCATGTGTACATTCGTTTGACACATGACCCCGTGACCCTTTCTGCTCAATTGCACCACTTTAGAGTGTTAACTCTTTCTTGGACGTGTCAACATCATGGCAAAGAGCCGCGTTGATGCACTCGAGGTGTACATTGGATTGACCCACCATGCTTTACCTGAATACAGTTTGTTTATTTTGTTGGCTTGTTGGGGCGGTAGAAAGGAGAAATGTAGCCCCACCGGATCTCACGGACCCTCAGAGACAATAGTACACTACCATGTAAAGGGTCAGGACATTGTTCTTATGTAGGCTGTTTGACGGGAGCGGGTTTACGTCATTCATGAACGATGCTGTCTGCTCTTTGCGTTCTTTGTGTCTTGACTCTTTGCCGTCTACTTTGTGATTGCCGTTCTTAATAAGACAAGAGAAAACATACGCAGGGAAATGTAACTCACGGTGCTCAAGCTGTCAGTGGTGGTTGAGAACATCACGACGTCTGCTCAGAGCATCTCTGAGCCTCTGATTCCAAAGAGTGCTTCAGTTGTTCAACTCTGTAACAGCGGACCCCCCCCCCCCCTCCCAGCCCCCGTTCAAATACAAGTTGACTTTCCAAGCCCATTAATTGATACTCTCTGTAGAAGCTAAAGGAGGGACTGGGTTGAACTCAGCAGCAAAGTAGTGCGGACCCCAATCAAGCGGGCCCCGTCCGGGGTCATCCCGAGGAGAAGGAGGGGGCACCGGTACATTCCTGGTGTCTCGCTCTCTCCGCCTGATAGGACTAAAGAGGTGAGAGCTGTGGTGGGATTGCGAGGTCATGCTGTCCTGCGTTTCGTCACCTGATGATGCATCTGCGAGAGCGCAGCCCCACTGTTAGCCATTATGTACCTATTAGTGCTGATTATCTTCTGATAGCCGTGCGCCAGTTGGTTTCACTCAGTCTGACAGTCGCCGCTCTTTGTTTAACCTTTCAACTACCAGGGCAGCACCCCTCCGCCGGGCCCGAACGGGAGGAATAATGAGGGGGAATCCAGCCAGGGCGATGGGGAAAACAAAGGCAACGTGGGAGCGTTTAAGCACTCCCGGAGGAGTACCCCAGAGAGGCCCCAACTCCTAGCCGTGTCACACAAGGCCTAAACTCCACCGCCGTGATTGCGAGCTGACCTCTCCATAGCTGAACTCTTTCTCCTCTACCTCCTGCTGTCCCACATGTCAAAGAGCGCACAGTGAAATCAAACGATCAACCGCAGCGACGAGCCCTGGGGGAGAGAAAAGGTGTCCTTCACAGGTGTCTGTTCTTTGTTATACTCCTATTGTTGCTGGGCTACAATTCCATTCTGCATTTCTGCCTCCATGTCACCGCTCGGACATTTACAGCTATTTCTCCTGTGAACATTCACCTCCCACCAAGTCTTCACAGATCTACCTTCCAGACATAGTCAATTTGCAGTTATTGCAGTCCCCAATGTAGATGTGTTTGTGTGTGTGCGTGTGTGCCTGCCTGCCTGTGTCTGTGTGTGTGTGTGTGCATGGCATTTTCTGAGGATGCTGGGACTCTATGTCCTTGCCTCTTGTTTACCTCTCTGGAGAGCCAGCGGTGGCTGTGTTGGGTCACACACTCTACATCAGGAGGCACGGGCCTGGACAGCTGACCCTGGCCAGACACGGGAGGTGACACGCGCCGTGTGGGAGAGTGTGTGTGTTTGTGTTAGAGAGAGAGAGTTTGTTTACGCGTGTGCAGGTATGTTTGTGTGTGTGTGTTGCAGTGGACCCCCTGCGGCAGGGTCTCTGGCATGGCGCTGTAGCGTTATGCTAAGCAGTGTCCTGTGGCTGTGTGTGTGTGTCCTTGCAGAACACTGACCTGTGATAAGCAGAGCAGAGAGGCCCAGACCCCCGCTCGGTAACAGCCAACAAGGCCACTCAGAAGTCAGTGGGCCCCTCTAAAACATGAGCCATGGTCTGAGGCAAGGAGGAGGCACATTGGTTGGGGTTTAGGCTAGAAAACCTTTCCCTCCTCATATTGTTATCTTTCTCCTGTTTATTCATGAGTGTAACAAGGTGTGAGGAATCCCTCCGTTGACTGAGAGATGAACCCTGGGAAAGATTACACCAGCCAGAGCCAGAGCCAGTGCCCGGTCAACTGTTTCACAGCAACCAAACAAGAGGTAAAGGTGAGAAAATCATACCCCCCCCCCACAGAGCCGACCCGAACTCTAGACTAACACAGGGGGACTCTCATAGGAATACACTGTATGAGGGACAATGCAATTTATCAAATGGTAGAAGTGACTGTGCAGGACAGTGCCATTACATTATGCACATTACATTTATTCCAAATCATTTTCATGATTCCTATTGTAGACGATAGTTTCGGTAGTCTCATCAAGTTGGCTCCGGAGTGGCGCAGCGGTCTAAGGCACTGCATCCCATCCTGCACAGGGCGGCGCATAGTTGACCCGGCGTCGTCATTGTAAATATGAATCTGTTTTTGAACTGACTTGCCTAGTAAATGTTTTTTTTTAAAATATATATATATGTATATATCTGGGAGAGTGGTCAGAGACAATCAGTTGCGAGTGAAAGGGATTTAAGAGTTGAAGGAGGAGGAGGAGCAGGTACAAAGTAGGAACAGTAATCCCCCTGCTCTTACTCCACAGGTGGCCGGCCAAACCAACCACAACAAGGGCTAAGGGCCAGGGGGACAGATAACCTGCAATCAGAGATAAAGGCGAGCTTCGACATGAGGTGACCCCCTGACCTCTGGCAGCCTGGTTGTCTGGTGCACGGAGAGGCCAGCTGGACTGGACTGGACTCGACTTGACCTCCACAAGGACACACAGCCTGGGACCACAAAGGGTGAATGAATGAAATAACGCACCCGTGAACGGATGAATGAATGAATCCCTGAATCCAAGAGAAGAATTTTAAAAAAACTTCCAAATGGAGTTGAGCTTCATGATCTCAGGACAGTCCGCATCGAGCTTCGTGATAGGACAACAACAACGACAATCACAAGCAAACAAAAGAAAAGATAAGGATCACAAAAAGCGGTGAGCTCGGTAAGTACCTTTGTGGCCCTTCAGACTGTCGCCTATGACACTAGCTGTCCTTACCCAACCCCCCTCTTCCTCCACCCACACTCTTGATGACCGTAGGGTCAGGGAGATCATCCATTTGGGGAGAGAACACTGGGTGAATACAGGTTTCTATTAATACTGGCTGGGTTGATGAGAGGAATGTGCAAGTGGCCAACCAGCTGCTAGGTCGGCGTATCTCCGCTAATCCCCCCGTGCCTATGTTTAACCGCCCTAGGACTTAATCTGTGGGCAAAAAGGCCAGGTCACCCAGCAGACAGAGCAGGATCACTGTCTGCCCTCACAAGACCTTTCACTGTGACACTCAGACTGGGGTCGTGAACCCTGTACCAGGGCCAAAGCCACTCGGGGGAGATCCCGGCACGATTTATTTACAGGCTTTTTAAGAATGCAATGCTCTTACAGACAAGCACGGCCATACCAGGCTCTCTCTTAATCCCTGCTCGTTTAGTCAGCGGAAGAGTGTGTGTCAGGGTCGTGGCCTCCGTATTGATCGCTGTATTGAACATGTGGAGGGCCTCATCAGAGCAGAGGGGGAGTCCTCAGAGAGGCTGCATGGAGATGGAGCATCACAGCCCAATAAAGAGGGGATTGATTAGACTGGACACAGCACTGAGATTACCAAGGACAACAGCCTACACTGGGTGCAATTACAGTGTTCTGCTTTTGGAAAGAAACCTAGGGAAGAGGTGTGTGTCGGCATGCGTATGCACGTGTATGTGCACATATCTTATCTACTAGATTTATAAGTACATTAAAAACATAACAAGTAACCATATACTGTAATATATGTCATTTAGCGGACTCTTTTATCCAAAGCAATTTACAGTCATGTGTGCATAAATGTTTTAGGTACAGTTGGTCCCGGGAATCGAACGGACTATCCTAGCATTGGGCCATTAACTGAAAGGTTGCCGTGGGAATACCCGAGCTGAACAGGTGAGAAATCTGTTGATGTTCCCTTGAGCAAAGCCCTTAAGACTTGTTGCTCTGGATAAATCAGGGGTTCCCAATCTTGATCCTGGGTCCCCATCTGGGTCCATTTTTGTTGTTTTTTTGTTGCCCATAGCACTACGCAGCTGATTCAAATACTCAAAGCTTGATGATGAGTTGGTTATTTGAATCAGCTGTGTAGTACTAGGGCAACAAAAACAAAACGTGCACCCAGGACCCAGCTTGGGGAATTCTTTGCTGAAGGACTAAGAAGAAGGAGAGGGAAGTAGAATGGGCAAGCGAATATCCGGTCATCAGCGAAATCCAATGGATCGATAGGAGAGAGAGAAGCACTGATACAACACCCCCATCCCTCCCCATCACAACGTAACAGACGTGGGTCATGTGTGTCATTGTGTGTTCATAACCTACTGTCTCCGGTCTGTGGTCAGTTGAATATCCGGTTGTAGTATGGTACAATTTACCCCTGTCTAATGTTCTGTGGTGCTGGAGCTAGAGCACCTACATGTATAACCAAGCATGTACAATAACCCGGGAGATTTATGCCAGTTATATCAGATGTCGCCTCCTGTGAGTATTTCTTCTCATAAAAAGGGGACGCTAGCTATAACCTAAGCTAGCCTAAAAGAAAGCGAACAACTCAACATACATCTACAGTAAAAGCACAGCAACAAAAGAAAACAACAGAACAACATAACGTGGTTATTTAACACGGACTGTTCCGTAGGTATGAATAGATCCACAGGTGACTATGAGGCCACGGTTATTATGAGGCACTACTAGCTTCCTGTCTCTGTCTTGACATAGACAATGTTCTGTCTGCAGATCTTTCAACGGGTTCATTATCATTGTCAGATATGTCCATATCTGCAACCCATTAACTAAGGTTATCTCTCCCGACCCCAATTACGTGACTAAGTCAAT
>NC_060177.1:48684742-48694742 GCF_021184085.1 Oncorhynchus gorbuscha | reverse complement strand
CATGGACGAATGTTTGACAACTGTTTAAACCTGTCTATGGTGCTCATTAGACAGATAGATGGCCAACCTGGTGACTGGGACAGGAGAGGGGGTATGAACAGAGAGAGAGAGACAGAGAGGAGAAAGAGAGAGAGAGCGAGACAGAGAGAGAGCGATTGCGAGAGGGAGAGAGAGAGAGAGAGAGAGAGAGAAAGCGAGAGAGAGAAAGAGAGAGCTAGATGGTGAGAGGGACAACGAGAGAGAGAGAGAGAGAGAGAGAGAGAGAGAGAGAGAGAGAGAGAGAGAGAGAGAGAGAGAGAGAGAGAGAGAGAGAGAGAGAGAGAGAGAGAGAGAGAGCACAGCTGGGTTTGGGATGGGGCTTATGGTGGGAGCGTGTGTAACCTCATCCTCATCAGCTGGCATGTGCAGTTGGCTCATGCTGGAAATTATGTTTGGGAGAGGGGTTGGTGGTGCTAGTGGGGACATGGAGAATGAGAAAATACCAAGGGATGGTAAGGGCTAGTCTGTAGGTCATTTATTCTAAGCATCAATTAGATAAGGATCAGCATGACCCCCCCCCCCACACACACACACATACGTGCACATACCCTAAACACCCAGTGCTCTGCTAGTGACCTGCAATTGACTGTTTGAACCTGTGAGTGGAGGTCAGGGGGTGTCCCACACAAAGAGGTCAAAAAGTGGTCAGTTGCACTTCCAGCAGTGGTGGGTGAATGCAAAGGCTCTGTTATTGCTGTGATTTATTTAATTGCAGGTTGGAAGGATCCCAAGTGCAAAAAAACTGCATAACATGGCATCAATTTCCCTCTTTTCTCAGTCCCATCCCTCCCTCCACACACATACACACAGCAACACAATCCACCTCGGAAAATACATTCTGATAGTCCAGTGGCCCTCCAATCTCCCCTGTGGTTTCAGGCATGAAGTCATTTAGCTTTAGCACCGAAGAAAATAAAACACGCACAAAGATTCATTCTCCCACTCGACTCCGCACCTCTTCAGCTCCTTTTGAAGAAAACAGAAAGGCCATCTGACTCATTGTTTAGGCAAAACGTTCACTGGTAATTAATTATTTTAATGACAACAAAGGCCTTAAATCAGCAGCCTAGTCAAGGCATTGTGGAAGGCCATTTTCATCCGTTGCCTCTCAGCAGCAGCCTCGTCAAGGCTCTGTGGAAGGCAATTTTCACCCTTTGGCTCCCATGAACCGTGATAGAGCATCAAATGGGCAATGTTTTCAACATAGTGCTGCTAGATTCCGGGTTTTTAGCTTATTCGTAATAGCCTACACAGACAGAGTAAATAGATGTTTGATCGGACGGACACCTTCTTTGTCTAAGTGAGAATATAGTCTGAAGAGGTCAATGAATGTCTAACGTGATGGCAAACCCGAGGCTTCTAACGCAATGACAAGTCCAATGCTTCTAACGCAATGACAAACCCAAGGCTTCTAATGCAATGACAAACCCAAGGCTTCTAACGCAATGACAAGCCCAATGCTTCTAACGCAATGCCAAACCCGAGGCTTCTAACGCAATGACAAACCCAAGGCTTCTAACGCAATGACAAGCCCAATGCTTCTAACGCAATGACAAACCCGAAGCTTCTAACGCAATGACAAACCCGAGGCTTCTAACGCAATGACAAACCCAAGGCTTCTAACGCAATGACAAACCCGAGGCTTCTAACGCAATGACAAACCCGAGGCTTCTAACGCAATCACAAACCCGAGGCTTCTAACGCAATCACAAACCCGAGGCTTCTAACGCAATGACAAATCCAAGGCTTTGAATACTACCTTCATCTCTCGCTCAATGTGACGCGACGGCTTTGATCACCACAGAATCCACAGCCCTACACTTTCATCCAACAGCGTAGGAACTTTGCGCAGCGTAGCAAACTAACATTTTAATTTGACCTTTATTTAACCAGGCAAGTCAGTTAAGAACATATTCTTATTTTCAATGACGGCCTGGGAACAGTGGGTTAACTGCCTGTTCAGGGGCAGAACGACAGATTTGTACCTTGTCAGCTCGGGGGTTTGAACTCGCAACCTTACGGTTACTAGTCCAACGCTCTAACCACTAGGCTACGCTGCTGCCCATCAACCGAGTCAGACACAAGGGAGAAGGAATCAAGTTCCAAATATTTCAGTTGTATTCTCGTTGTTATTTCAGAATAAGAAACCAAAAAAAACGCAAAAAAAGTGTGTTTTGTGTGTGTTTGTTTAAGCGTGCGTGCGCATTTCTGTGTCTGTGTGTGAGCGTGCTTGCGTGCATGTGCGTTTGTGGGTACACACACACTCCATACACTTGTGTGAGGTATCCTATCTGTCAGTGATCCCTCATAGCCAGCAGACAGGCAGGAGCTGAGTTCCCAACACAGAGGAGAAAAGAGGAGAGGCCTGACCCACTCACATCCGCTAATCCACAGGCCACAGCCAGTCCCGATAGCATCTCATTGCCTGCTGTGGACAGCCTCTCCTTATTACCTGGGATCTAATAGAGTCCGATCTCCCACTCCCTCTCCCTCCGGCTAATCACAGGAGCAGCTGTCAATCAGCCCACGCAGCTAATACCCTCCATATGAGGCTAACAAGCGAGGAATTCTGCAATTCCCAATCTCCAACTTTTATTTACTGCCCTGAAATGGGAACAAATGTCCTTATTGACACGTGTCACATGGGCTTCAAGTGTGCTTCATGAGGAAGGAGGTTGTTGATGTGTTTGATCCGATGGGAGATGTGTATTGTGATGACTGCAGGAGAGGTAGGAGAACAGAGCAGCCATTGCTGTGAGTATGGTACTATGGCATGGCCCTTAAAGGCATGACCCTTGTTATGAAGTAATTAAAGACAATGTGGTGCCCTTGATCCTTGGGGGTAAAGGAACACCAGCAGGTGAAATGAAGCACATAATTGCAATCCAAAACTAAGTGGCCTGGTGAAACAATATCGTGGCACAACAAATTTAATAAATAACTTCTGGGCAGGACGTCAAAGGGGCCCAATGTTTCCAGGGGTCCTGCATCGGGAGTTGAGGTGACACTGAGTGTGTTGTCAAGCGTAAATCCCAATGCAGAAGGGCCGGCGAGATGGGTGTCCGTATATCAAAGGCCTCAGTGACTTCGGGTGCCATTTGATCTCTGCTCAGGAAATTCAAAATTCCAGGCAGATGAGGGGTGAAATGGAGAGGCCCTTAAGCCCGGCTTGTGCAAGTGATTAGAGGCAGCTGTTTCGATTCACATTTCGGAGGACTTGAACTCTGCAACCTGCCACATTTCTACGTGGCTTGGGCCAGGGCAGACGGGGCAGGAGAGAAAGGCAGTGGTTGTGGCAATGGTGGTGGTGGTCTATTGTAAGGGCATGGATGGAGATGGGAGGGGAGGAAGGGGGAGTTAGGGGTCAGTGTTAATAGTTTGTGGGGGAGAGTGGTTCAAATGGACCATAAAGGAATATCTATCTTATTTTCTCCAGGCGTCATCTTCCCCAAAACAAACGTGTGCATGTACGCATGTGCGTACATGCACATAAATCACCTTTCCTCACAATTCGCTAAAATACATTCGCACATAATCTGGTGCTGTCCGTCATGCAGCCCAATAGTAGATGGATCTCACGGTCGACTGCTAACTATAGCATGCTACTCAGTGGATGGTTATGAGTCCCAATGAGAGCAGCCTGCCAGCCTGGGAGGGATGTCATTTGTAATGTGAAAGATCAGCGATGGCAGACCAAGGTCAAAGCTCTCCTGTTTCTAAACACTTCTCTCCATTAGCAGGCCTCGTTATGAATGAGGTGACAGGGGTGGTCATTTGGGGACATGCTCTGTGGACATGAACTCTTTCGGAGGGATGTGAGAGAGGCGGCGGATAAAGGGTGGAGAAAGGTGTGGAAGCCTGGCAGCTTTTGAGAAAATGGAGGAGGGTAGACGGAGGGGAAATAAAGAAAGGGGAAGGAGAGGTGGTTGAGTTAAAGTGAGAGGGAGAGGTGTGTGTGGCAGATGCTGAGAGAGTGAAGGGAACGGAGGGAGAGTGGCCCGGGCATATAAACGATTAGTCCCAAACGTGAGCTGACAGCTGGATGCCTGACCTTGCCTGAGTGTGAGCAACAGCCCCAAGCTTCATCAACATCATTTCCATGCCAAGTCATTTAGACACAATTCTTATTCCGGCTAGGCGGGGGGAGCTCAACCCCCCCCAAAGACCTCCACCCTCAACCAAGTTTAGAGTAATGGCTTAGGATGAGGTGCTAGCTATCCACATTACAGGCAACCTTCATACCGCCAAGGGTCCTTAGGAACAGGCTGGCAGAGTCCTATTACACAGGCCTGCATTCCAAATGATACGCTATTCCCCACATAGTGCACTTCTTTTGATCAGAGCCTACGAGATCTGGTCAAAAACTTGTGCCCTACATAGGGAAGAGGGTGCCATTTGGGACACAGAGCCCAAAGTGTCTGTGATAGCATGCTTAGAGGAGTTGACAAAGGGAGGGGTTTTTGCCCCCTCAGCCATATTTTCACTGCTTAGTTAGTGGAGATATCCTGGTTATTAGACAATGATCTTTCCCCCGTGTTTCAGAAAGGCACAGGATCATTCTGGTCAGGGTTGAACAGCTGCCGTGTCAATCTGAAGAGGGTGCATCCACTAGCATTCCCACGAGGAGGTGCAGACGAGCACACACTCACACTTACACACGCAGTTTATTATTTTACCTTTATTTAAGTTAAGAACTAATTCTTATCTTCAATGAAGGCCTAGAAACAGTGGGTTAACTGCCTGTTCAGGGGCAGAATGACAGATTGGTACCTTGTCAGCTCGGGGATTTGAACTTGCAACCTTTCGGTTACTAGTCCAACACTCTAACCACTAGGCTACCCTGTCGCCCCCGCAGTAACACACATAGAAATGCACGCGCTAACACGGACGATACGTAAAGGACAGCAATGGGTGTTTTCACATGTACAGTACTTTGACTTCATTCTAGATATTTGTGTCATTTTAGCAGACACCCTTATCCAGAGCAACTTACAGGAGCAATTGGGGTATTATTATTTGACCATGCTGGTCATTTATGAACATTTGAACGTCTTGGCCATGTTCTGTTATAATCTCCACCCTGCACAGCCAGAAGAGGACTGGCCACCCCACATAGCCTGGTTCCTCTCTAGGTTTCTTCCTAGGTTTTGGCCTTTCTAGGGAATTTTCCATAGCCATCGTGCTTCTACACCTGCAGTGCTTGTTGTATTTGGTTTTAGGCTGGGTTTCTGTTCAGCATTTGGGATATTAGCTGTCGTAAGAAGGGCTATATAAATACATTTGATTTGGGGTTAAGTGCCTTGCTCAAGGGCACATCAACATGACCTTTGAATTATGCCCTTTCCCCTCCAGTTGACCATAAATTGACCCTTTGTGAACTGCTACCTAAAAGGAGCCAGACCCTCCACCTCCCGCCAGATAATCTCAAACAAATGATTATCTTATCAGTAAGTAAATAGGAGAGCGATGACCCTCTGACCTGGGAGGACCTGCACCGTTTACCTGAGAAGTGTTTGTTTGCCACAGCCAGGACCCATAAGTCTTCATCCACTGGTGGTACAACAGACTGTGATCCCTGCCTCAGGCCTTGGGGCTTCAGTTCTTCCCTGCCTAGTAACCTGACTAGGAAAAACTCTGGGCCCTAGTCGAGACATTGGGACTGTAAGGTTCTGATAATCCAATCACACAATGTTGAGTTGTCAGTCAAAAATAACTGTATGTAAGGTGATGTACTTATTGAGTCATGAAAGAGGAAGACACAAAACAGTTCTGAGATCCCAAGTCACAAGTCTTTGGTTCTGGTCCTCTTTTGTCATGACTTATGTTTCACCACTTTTCGAAAGAATGGCCATAACTGAAAAGGTCTTTATGATAAAAAGAAATAAAAGACAAATACAAGTACAGGTGTGTTAGAGCTTTTTAAAAAGCCTATTAGAGAGGCGTTGTTGTTGTTGGTCCTGTTCTATAGCAACAGGAAAAAACCTCCATGGAAGGGCTGTTTCACAAAAATGGACAAACTTTAACACATTTTATTGATAACTAGCGAGCAGTTTACTGACTTTTGGTGTCAGAGACCAGAAAGATACAGTATATCACAGTTTACTTATCCAGAAGTAAGCTCTAGCAATGTTGCTCCAAACGATATAGTGTATTTGTCGTTTTAGTGAATCATCACTT
Source organism: Oncorhynchus gorbuscha (assembly GCF_021184085.1). Lineage (NCBI taxonomy): Eukaryota > Metazoa > Chordata > Actinopteri > Salmoniformes > Salmonidae > Oncorhynchus > Oncorhynchus gorbuscha. The sequence goes on along the minus strand of NC_060177.1, from coordinate 48,688,526 downwards.
TAACAATTGTGTAACGAACATTAATTAGCACGTTTGATGATATGATTGGAAATAATGAAGGGTATTATCTTTATTTAATTGTTACGAATCCCTTTTGGCCCGACAGTCTAGGGGGGATGGTAAATGAGACCCGTAACATAACTCATGCAAATTATTATTGTGACAAAGTAAAAGTGTGCACGAAATAACCACGACAACAGAAATCTACCGTCAAACTCTAGGTTTATTTATAAACACACGGTAATAGGGGGGAGCAGGAAAAGGGGCTGAGCTGGACCCAAGGAAAGAAACAAATATACAAAAACACACCCCTAAGCTAGACTAGCCTACTTTAACAGCGAACTAACCAAAAATACAGTGGGTGGTCCGCCCAGTTCTAACTAGTGTATTTAACAAAGTTCACCTACGGGTAGTGTATGCCCATGGGCGACTGGTCTTGGTTTCCCCCTTTTCCCAACAGCAACAAACAAACACCACAACCAAAACCAATACTCACAGGTGATGACAAAGTGCTATGGAGGTGCTTAAACAAAAGAGAGGTTAAGACACAAAGCGAGAGTGAAACACAGAGACCTACAGACATGGCATTTACAGAGAGATTGCGCTGAGCTGAGCTCTAGAACAAACGATGGGGTTTTTAAACCATGGGGAAGGAACTGTGATAGGTCAGGAAATAGGAGGAGGTGTGTCTTCTGATTGATGATTGATTGTTGACTGATTGGGGAGTGATGATTTTCACCTGTGAGGGGAGAAGGAGAGAAAAGAAACACACACACAGGATACACACACACACAGGATAACTGTATCCGTAACATTAATCATTACATGTCTATACCTCTTTTTGATTGACCTTTAAATAATTGTAATGTCCTGTGCCGGCTACTGTAGGACCACATGGCTGAACCCAGATTGACATTTCCGAACTACAAGGCTCTATCTGCGATTGCGCCACCCTACGAAAACAGATTTACAAATGTCTCAGGATTTTGATACTCTGCACTTTAGGTACCTTTAAGGTGAGGACCTTAATGGGTTATGAAAGAAGAATTCACTACAAAACAGTTCTGAGACCTGGGATGTGAAAACTTTGATACTCAATATCCCAGAGCTATGCTTTGCACAGATATAACCTTATAGTCACTTAGTTATAGACTGTCCTTACAGGGTACATAGTCACCCTCTAGTCAGAACACATGGTCAGCGGGGTTAGAGTCCACATTCTATTTCAATCCAGTCAATTCAGTGAACTGAAATTATAATTCCAATTCCAAGTTTACCTAATGCTTCTTCATAAGAACAATGTCAGTCTACTTCCTGAACTGACAAAATTGAAATAAAACTGACCCCAAGATTGACTAACATCTTGACCATGTTCTGTTATAATCTCCACCCGGCACAGCCAGAAGAGGACTGGCCACCCCCAATAGCCTGGTTCCTCTCTTGGTTTCTTCCTAGGTTTTGGCCTTTCTAGGGAGTTTTTCCTAGCCACCGTGCTTCTACACCTGCATTGCTTGCTGTTTTGGGTTTTTAGGCTGGGTTTCTGTACAGCACTTTGTTACATCAGCTGATGTAAGAAGGGCTTTATGCATACATTTGATTGATTGATGATTACAGTTTTTTACAATCACTTTGGCACTAATTTTGGAACCTTGATGTCCTTCGTCAAAACTCTAGACACAAAACTCACAACCAATGATCAAAATGCTAATTTTTCAAAACTCTAACACTTTTTCCAATTGCTTGGATACAATACACATATTAGCTAAGATCATTTGTTCATTGAACTAAAATCACCTGTTCATAATGACACAACTAAACATGAAAGTATTACCATTTCAAAATGCAATTCACACATTACATCTGAAATGACTGTCTATTCATTTCATTACAATGATCTAACTATCAATTGATACAACTGCTCAAAATGATAAGTAACTGTTGCGTTACTCTTAATGCATAGTTTTACGGAAACTGACAAACAATATTCCATGTTGAGATCATGAAAGTTTCAGGATAATGAGATCCGTTGGCACCAGTTACCGTGGAACATGAACCAATTGGACGACATTATCTATGGAGGTAATATTTCATCATCATTCTTTATCAGACACTGTTTCTATGGTCCCATGTACCACTTTTCCAGACCATGTTTTCAGATTTGACATTACTGTACACTCACCGGCCACTTTATTAGGTATAGCTATTTAGTACTGGGCAGGACTCCCTTTTGCCTCCACAACAGCCTGAATTATTCACAGTGTTGTACGTTAAGAGATGCCCTTCTGCACACCACTGTTATTTGACCATTTGTGGCCTTTCTGTTAGCTTGAATGTGTCCTCTGACCTCTCTCATAAACAAGGTGTTTTTGCCCACAGAACTGTCGCTCACTGAATGTGATTTGTTTATCGCACCATTCTCTGTAAAAATCCCAGGAAGGCAGCTGTTTCTGAGATTCTGGAATCACCATGTGTGGCATTAACAATCTTACAACGGTCAAAGTTGCTTAGATTACGCATCTTGCCCGTTCTAATGTTTGGTCGAACAACATCTAAAGCTCTCTACTCTATATGCTCTATATATTGAGTTGCAGGCAGCCACATGATTCACTGTTCGAATGTAACCTTCCTTGATGAGCTAAATCAGGTCTGTAGAGCTGATAGCATGACCTATGTCATTGTGTGAGATAATGTCAGGTTCCACCATGCTCAAATGGTGCAAGCATGGTTTCAGGCCCATCCACAATTTACCACCCTGTACTTACCCCCGTACTCTCCTTTCCTTAACCCGGTTGAGGAATTTTTCTCCACATGGAGGTGGAAGGTATATGATAGGCGCCCTCACGAACAAGACGCCCTTCTCCAGGCCATGGATGACGCATGCAATGACATCACGGCAGGCCAGTGTTAGGCCTGGATTCGCCATGCCCGAAGAGTCTTCCCAAGATGTTTGGCTGACGAAAACATCCATTGTGATGTGGATGAGAACCTATGGTCAAATCCACAAGACAGAGTTGATGGAAATATAGAAGTACACTAATCAATATTTTGTTTAGCTTTTTACAGTAAGCCAGGTGAGGAACACTGCAGTGATGTTTTACAGTAAGCCAGGTGAGGAACACTGCAGTGATGTTTTACAGTAAGCCAGGTGAGGAACACTGCAGTGATGTTTTACAGTAAGCCAGGTGAGGAACACTGCAGTGATGTTTTACAGTAAGCCAGGTGAGGAACACTGCAGTGATGTTTTACAGTAAGCCAGGTGAGGAACACTGCAGTGATGTTTTACAGTAATCCAGGTGAGGAACACTGCAGTGATGTTTTACAGTAAGCCAGGTGAGGAACACTGCAGTGATGTTTTACAGTAAGCCAGGTGAGGAACACTGCAGTTGACCTTTAACAGTTTTTTATTTTTTTGTTGCTAATTATTTTTGCTTTGATTCAAAGAAACCAATGTTGTGATTTCATTTGATTTCATCAATAAATGTCATATTTTGTTCAAGGATTCCACTGTGTCTGTAGTATTCTCTCTACTAGTTATTTTACAGTGATGTATTTACGTGTAGTAGCATAATGAAACATGTATCACATATTTTGTACTACAATATTTAATGATTGTACGAACAACTACACAGTGAAACTATGGGTATATTGTGTGTGGGTGATCTAAATGAATGTTCCTATGGTATTTCATGATAAATGAGTTATTTGAACCAATGATTCTGCAAGTGCAAGGTTTCTTTAAAGACATGAATGCACAATGCAATGTTCTGAACATTGGACAGCCTGT